>NC_046970.1:1252500-1255000 GCF_009769545.1 Cyclopterus lumpus | reverse complement strand
TTACAACATGGACAAGAATGAAACCTTGTTTTCATGATGGTTATCGTTGCGTGGTAGGGCTTTCTCTGGATTCTGTACCCGTTACTAGTTTTATGGGGCTGATACACACACACCATTTACCATGTACTGTATATATATATTAAGAAGTAATTTTACTACTTAATCTATCCATAATATTGAGGTGGAAGATAGCTCAGCATGTTTGTGATTGCTGATCTATAACAGATCACTAACATCTATAAACCAACAAATATTGCTGCATTTTCCTTTCTGGCATTCTCGTATTGTTTGGTTGGAATATGTCAGTTCATCTGTAATGAGATTACACATCGCTAATCCAACCTGAGGCGTCATCACCCTACCTACTGATGGATTGTGCCCATCCATTGCACGACATGGGAGTTTTCCACTTGCTGCTCGCTGCACAGCTGTGACTAGTAACAGAAGCCATGTTCGTTGTTTATGTTCCTAATGATTTTTTAAGTGTTTTGGAGGGCGGCCTGAATGGACTCTTTTGATGGAAGCAGGACGTGTTGGAGCCAGTGCTGTTCATTACTTTGATTGGAAAAGAGTTGCCAACACTGGGCTGGTTTTCTTGGTTGAATATCATTTTTAACATTGAGGGTACTCCTGCTAGATTCTCAAGGTTACCAACCAGGCCTCTATTACACTGACATAAGACATAAGACCATAGATAGATAGTCAAATGCATACGGTTTAGTGTACAGAAAGCTTTTTATTGTAATGCAAGGCTTGCCCCTTCCCTTCTAATAATTACAGTCCCAATTACCTACTTGACGCACTCAATAATGATCAAATATCATCTGACAAATCAGTCCAGCTGGCCGCGAATGCCGAAACATTATTATTTTTGCATTATCTTTTACGAGTTTAGTGTTGGAGGTGCACTGCTAGGGGGTTAGAAATTGTATGGTGTGGTTTTAATGCGTTCATTTATAGAACATGTTCAGCTCCATCATCACACAGAAGGAAATAAGAGATATACCAAGATACCTGCGTAGGCGTCGCTTTAAAGATCAATCACACAACAGCACGTACGTGTCAAAATGTATTTCTATAAAAACTGTATGCCAATAATCAAAAGACATTATCAATGGAGATTTACTCCACACACATACATACATACATACATATTATATATATATATATATATATATATATATATATATATATATATATATATATATATATATCAATCCAAAGTGGATGACATTAAAGTAGATCAATCACAAATACACATAAATGGATCAAAACAACAGTGTGGAACTGAATGAATGATGAATACAAATTGTGCAATAGTTACTCAGAAACTACTTTTCACCCTTTGCATTTTGTGTTTACATTGTGAAATAAGACAACAGGACATGCATATAGAGAACAATGTTACTGTATTAATGTGAAGGGGTATCAATTATTTCTTTTGTCTTAAACAGTTTACCAGAAGAATACTTTTCCAAATGTGTCTCTAATTCAGTTCCACAGCTGATTTTAAATGAACATAGGAAATAGATGGTGAACGTTTCAACCTTTACAACAACAACAATATATGAAAGTAAGAAAAAGAGGATGATAACATTTCCAGTCATTAATGCCCAAACAGACTCTGGGGGGACAGTAGAGGAAGTCGTCCTGCATCACCGGTTCATTCTGTACAATTATAAAAATTTTACTTTTTCAGCCTCTATGTGCTTACAGAAATTCACAAGCATCCAAAACAATAACTATTTTAGGTGCTGCACACTTTCTGCAGTGACAAACACAACATTAATATTGGTTCATAAAACCTACTAGAGCCAAAAACAATGGCTTACATTTTCTGCAACACCTTCCTTCTAAGAGGAAGTTAGTGTCTTAAACATCATGGGAAGAATTATTGTTTTGTTCCAGACCAGCCACACAATGGGTTATAGTTCCTGAACTACTGCTCTCATTGGCCGTTTGGTTTCCACCCATTTGGTGACTGATGCCTCAAATGCCAGTTTCCTCAATCTTCCAGCCGCTCGAGTTCTTTCCAAATTTGTAAACAAGCCTCCGGCCATCAACTCGCTCCAAGATCTCCCTCTTATAGTAATACCTGAGAGAGGAGGAGATTTAGTTAGTGGAGGTTTAAGACACAAAGTATGCAGTCCCTTCCTCTAATGAGCTTCACTAAAGCACTTGTTAGTAAAGTAAACTGTAAAAGTGGTTCCTTGTTCCTCGTAATAATCTTCCATTAGTGGCCCGAACAGGATTAAAGGGGTCATAGAAAGTATGGCTGTCATAATGTCATCGGTGGCTTTGGAGAAACATCATCTGGGTTCTTTTGGCTGGAAGACTTCAAAGTTAGAACAAGTCTGTGTCACAAACTGAAGCCCCTTAAACTCTGGAACTGGGTAAAGCTCCACCGTCTGGGATGAAACATCTCCTCACGTAAAGACCAGACATATTGACACCATTCTAGAACCACATGAAGTCCTTTCAGATCCATGCGGATCCAATG
>NC_046970.1:1245000-1247500 GCF_009769545.1 Cyclopterus lumpus | reverse complement strand
AGAGCCTCATTTTCACGATGAAAGATGTACGAGAATAAAACTAATAGTTATAAAAGCTGCCAGCAGCATTGATCGGAGGGTTAAAAATATTGTTAGATCATTTTAGCTCGTCAAACATTTAAAAAATAGATATATTTAGAGGAGGGGCTTAATGCTCTGATTGACTTGTTTGTAGCGCGTACAGGACGTGTATGGAATTTCCAGATAATTGATCATAGGGGCCGAGGGGCGTGGCCTTTCATGGACTGGTAGTGCATTGAATCTGCTGCTTTTTGTATTTTAGAATATGATGACACCTTTTTTACAGAAGGCAGCTTGTGAGCACTTTGTTCCATAACCCCAGTCGGCCTCAGGAATGCGTTTCCACCACTGTGACCGGAAAGCCTCCGAAGGTTTTCCCCGAAGTGTCACGAACTCACTCACACCCGTTTCTCACAGCAGGTGAGAGGAAAGCGTAGCGTGGAATGCAGCCACTCAGGTTTGACACAGCTTCAGGACCTGGGAACCGTGAACCTGGCTCTGGTTACTGCTCTACAGCTTGTGAACCCTTACAAAGGTGTGTTAGTCAAACTAAAACTAAATGCAGATATTTAAACCAAACCGTGTCTTTGGTTGCAAAATACAAATGTACGTCTCATCTAAAAACGTCTTTAGAAAAGTATTTCCAGACGTTTATTTACTCTAGGGCTGGGTCCCATCTGTTGCACTAATTCTACGTTAGCAACATTACAATTAAGTTGGATTAACCCTAATGAATTAAGTGGATCCAGCCCAAGTTAATTAAATTGGACTAACACAATTGCTTAAAGAAAGCAATTTAATTATGTGGAAATACTTTACATGATTTCATAAAGCGTTGTTTTTGTGAGTGATCCCACCAAAGTAAATTACGTTGGACCAACACAATTGCTCAGTATAAAATAAAAGTTAGTGGCTTATTTAAATCTGAAATACTTCTGCTTTATTATCGCACGAAGATACGCTACCGAGTTTACAGAGTTGTAGCAGAACACTCATCCTGAGGCAGGTTCACCATGTTGGTCCTACCCGTAAAACATGCTCTGACCGCGTCACCTTGGACCAGTGCTGTCCCCTTTCATGATGCCACAGGAGGAGAAGAGTCTTTATGTGGACCACGCACTGGAAGAGGAGATGGGAGTCTGAGCAGACCGCTGAGGGAGGAGCTGTACACTTTGAGTGTCATGGTCCCAGGTCTAAAAGAGGCTTCTTTAGCCCCAATGAAGCAGCAGATGCTGAGAGGAGGATCACATCTGGATGTGCTGTTGTACGAAGCAGTGCGTCTTCCTCCTCCTCCTCCATTACCTTGAGTCACAGGCTGAGAAGCTTCTTGTGGTTATAGTTCTTGTATGTAGTCACTTGCAGTCTGTTTGTCCGTCTCAGGTCCCAAACGGTGGCATTGTGTGGACAGCACAGTCCTGCAGACCAGGACCCCAAAGGTCACTGTGGACGCAACAGTGGAGGTCCGAACCCCATCGAGTATTGGAAAGGACAGCAACATGCATTTCCCAACTTGTATAAAGTTGCTGCTGTCTGTAGCCCAGCTTCATCTGCCCTGTCAGAGGGTATTTAAAGCATGATCCCAACATCTGTTATCATTTGTTTCTGAAATGCACCTTCAATAATGTTCCTGGAGAGGCCGATGTTGCTGAACTCATCCAGTCGTTCCCCTCAGAACGCATTCCTCTGGTGCACAATGCTCTAACTTCATTTGAGGTCCTCTTCCTCAGGATGATCTCAGGATTCTTGTGCCACCACCGAGCATGTGTCCATACTGCCACTAGAGGGCGCCACATAGTTACCCTGAATGTAGTGTTGCTGTAGAGCCGTTAAAACGTTTCTTTGTTGCATTAAATAATAATCTCTCACATAATCTCCGAGCCGGAGGATGTGTTGCTTCATAAAGTTTCGTGTTGATGAGTTGACGCTAGTTCTTTGCTCCTTGTGGACTCAGAGGTGTGAAGGGGATGCTCTGAAGGGGCTGGTCCACTGATGCAGGTCTTCTAGAGGGAGCACGAGCCACAGAGAGCAGTAAGTGACCGACCTTTAGTGTAACTCCTTCCCGTGGATGCCAGTGGAGGATGCGCATGGAGTGACTTCCAGCCGCAGCGCGTCGGGTCCGCGTCCCTCGGATCATGTGGATCATATTGGCGTTGGTTCTGGCCGCGGCGGGTCCTGATGGGAGCGGCGGCTGTCAGCTGCCCCGCGACTGGAGGCAGCAGACTGAAGCGTGCCGTGCCGAGCTGGCCCAGATCATCGTGTTCGCCAAGGTGCTGGCGCTGCACAAGGAGCTGTACAACGTGTATGACAACTACCTGCCGGTGCAGCCGTCCGACACCGAGCTGCTGTTCTCCGCCGAGATCGAGCTGCTGTGCGACCAGGCGTGGGGCAGCATGCTGGAGGTCCCGGCCGGGTCCAGGTTCAATGTCACGGGTCTGGGCTACTTCACCTGCTTCTCCTACAGCGTCACCACCAACAACAA
>NC_046970.1:1142500-1240000 GCF_009769545.1 Cyclopterus lumpus | reverse complement strand
TCTGATCCCACTCTGATCCCACTCTAGTCCCACTCTGATCCCACTCTAGTCCCACTCTGATCCCACTCTAGTCCCACTCTGATCCCACTCTGATTCCACTCTGATCCCACTCTGATCCCACTCTAGTCCCACTCTAATCCCACTCTAGTCTCACTCTGATCCCACTCTAATCCTACTCCGATCCCACTCCGATCCCACTCTAGTCCCACTCTGATCCCACTCTAGTCCCACTCTGATCCCACTCTGATCCCACTCTAATCCTACTCCGATCCCACTCCGATCCCACTCCGATCCCACTCCGATCCCACTCTGATCCCACTCTAATCCCACTCTGATCCCACTCTGATCCCACTCTGATCCCACTCTGATCCCACTCCGATCCCACTCTAGTCCCACTCTGATCCCACTCTAGTCCCACTCTGATCCCACTCTGATCCCACTCTAGTCCCACTCTGATCCCACTCTGATCCCACTCTAATCCCACTCTGATCCCACTCTAATCCCACTCTGATCCCACTCTGATCCCACTCTGATCCCACTCTGATCCCACTCTCATCCCACTCTGATTCCGGTCTGATTCCAATCATTGCTCAGTTGCTGACTAAGCGTAACATCCTCCATGAGTTAGGAGGATGAAAAGATGGTTTGAGTTCCATGAACTGCAAACGTGTGATTATAATTAGAGAGCAACATTTAGCCCTCATTGCTGTTTTCATACACCACTCTGAGACCTGTGCATCCATTGTTGGGACACGTGATCCAGTGTCATCCAAAGTCAATCAGACGCATGTAGTCTACTTCAAATAGTATCAGCAATAAACACCGTATTCTCACCTTTTTCTGATCCCAGGATGCAGAAATATTAACTTTGAAGGGATCCAAACACACTGACCTGATGGCTGGAGATCAAACCTTAGCTTCAGTTAACTCGGTACGACTATAATGTGTCTGTTTGTCCTCTGGGACTCAGAGGTTCAGGCTAGACGTGGAACCCTTTGGTTTTGTCCACGTTGAGTTTGAATGACATCAGACTGATGACACAACTAAATGTCACTCCCAATCATCAAATGCTAAACGTCAAACTCCGAGACGATTCACGACGATCTACGAGATGGTCTACAGACCAACTGCCCCCAGCATCAGCTTTGGGGGCAGTTGGTTTAGGGGAAGAGCATGGTTGATGCTGAGGGAGTGTGAGGGACCTTGAGTTGGAAACTAAAGTGCTTTGTAGCCGAGTTCATTTTGGAAAAAGAAAGACTGTTCCGTGTGGTACGATGCAACATGTTCTCTCACTCAAACGGTGATTTATTACTCTTTATTCTGAATAACAGAATCCTCCCGTCGCACATAGAGCGTCACCAAACTGGCTCATTCTGTTCTATCAACCATTACGATATATCAATTCTCTTTTCATACACTTAATGATCACGTTAGCCTATATTAGTAGTGCAAATAATGCAACATGTATGTTGTTTTTGAGGTGCAGAGGAATGCATTATCTCATCTCACACTCTTTACTATTGAGAGAAAGATCTTGTTGCTAAACTATAACAGAAGCATAAATCCTCCCCATGAGTTGTAGGAAGCATGATGGAGCTATGATTCATATGTGTGCTATACGTATTCTAAAACTACCGCTCTTCAGTTTCAGAGGCGTTTATAATACTTACTGCTGCTTTGCTTATGATACATAAGATCACGTGTCCTTCCTGGGAGCCTTAATAACCTTGGGTCTACATTCATCTACGAAACCCTCGTTGGAGACTCGCCATGTCATCTTGCAGTATAAGGTTCCCTCCCCTTTCCAACCCCTGATGGGACATAAGTGAGAGCACATGGGGAAGCCCACCGCTAATATTACAGCAGGTAATGCACTCAGCAGCGATGGGGACCGGCAGCCAGGAGCACATTTTCAACATTTCCTCAAAACCCTCAGCGGTTATCTGATGGCAGGGAATATATATATATATATATATATATATATATATATATATATATATATATATATATATATATATATATCACGCTGGTTTGACCTTTGCCCTTTGCATCTCGCGGTGTTGGACCAGAACGTCCTCCTGGTGCCCACCTGGAGCTGCACGGTGTTGCCTTGGGCTTGTGGAAACTGGCTGCTACATATAGATACGGGCATGCAGGATGGTAACACTTAAAGTGTTTCCATGAACTACCCCACAGCAACAAAGGCATGATCTCAAACATACTTCATAATTCATCTGCTGTCCTTTTCCCCTTCCCTTTTCTTTCTTGTTAGGCTACAAGCGTTCTTCCACTTTCTTTGACTCAAACACAAACAATGGGATTTGCTAAAAGAGCAAGCCAGATGTTCCCTCACATGACTTAATGGAGGAAATCCAGCATAAAAAACAAGAGATCTGTCGGCTGCTGCATCATAAATGTTACATAAACACACTAAATCGGAAACTATTAGTTAAATTATTAGTTATGGGGCAAAAGTCATTCAAAAGGCAGCGCGAGGTGAACATCTGTTGCAGGACATAATCTAATACCTTAATAGATCAATGATGTTCAGATGATTCATATTAATCACATGCCCCGCCCCCTTTCTGATGTTCCAGCTGCTGTGCTCCGCGGTGCAGAAGGCTCTGTTCGAGGAAGAGGAGAAGGTCTGGACTCTGTCCCAGAAGGTGCGCTCCTTGGAGAAAGCCAACGACCATCTGAGGGAAAGGGTGAAGAGCATGAAGCGTCTGCTCCGCCAGGCCCAACGAGAGACCCCGAAGGAGCAGCAGACCCTGGGCCTCAAAAAGCTCTACGAGTCCAAGACGCCCCGAGCGCACCCCGATCAGGACACCCTGGACCAGAGGAGCCAGCGCCTGAAGAAGGTCCTCTCCAGGACACTAAAGAACTAACCGTGCTGGTCCGCTCAGAGGAACTCAATGTCAACACGTTCTGGTCTTCAACACAATTAAAATGCTTATTGAAACATGTGGCTTTCCTTTGACCTTTGACCTCGTTGGTGTTCCCAGATGAACTGAAGGGAAGAAGAAGACTTTACATGTTTCCTCATCCTCATCTCCTCAACTCTTATTTCACCCACTAGGACGGTTTCCTCTGCATAACTTCTACCGTTGTCTTTCGTTAACTAATTCATCTCCAAACATCGGACCGAGCTCTCGGACGCAGTCTTGAACAATGTGTGGACAACATTTAATATCTTCTTTCTTTCTGTGCTGGACACATTATGCATTGCATGAACATTAAAGTAGTTTTTCTTCAGAAATACTCTCGTTAAATTCCTTTGGACATGAAGGCTTCTTCCTCCTCTTGCTCTGACTGCTGAATGACTTTATGATAAATCATCTTCTTTTATATCTATTTTTAACCGGTGAATTGTTTCTCCCCA
The DNA here is from genome assembly GCF_009769545.1 of Cyclopterus lumpus. Lineage (NCBI taxonomy): Eukaryota > Metazoa > Chordata > Actinopteri > Perciformes > Cyclopteridae > Cyclopterus > Cyclopterus lumpus. The sequence continues at coordinate 1,236,618 of NC_046970.1, read as the reverse complement.
CGTGTACGTTTATGAGTATGTTCAAACACATTGTACTGAATGAAAGAGTGCTGAGCATTCATATCTGGTGTGGGACAGGATTGGCTTTTTCTGTGTCAGAAATTACAGTTTTGCATTTGTTATATTTGATGTATTTGCTTTTATTATTATTGTTGCTTTCTCTTCACTGCATATGGTTTTCTTTGCCATCATCATGCAATCATTTGTTAAACAGCTACTGTATTTTTTTAATTATAAATAAATGAGCTTTTACCAAACTTCTCATGTGGTTGTTTTTAGTCATAACATGCATGTGTAGTGTTCTTTATTGAACATATTCACAACATGCAATAGGTCCACAGATTAGAGCCCTCCCCCTCCCCCAGTCATTATAATATCTAATTAAATGAAGCTATCCACTTATAAATGGAATAATAACAGACCATATTGTGGCTCAACCGGACCCCTAAAGCTGGAAGAGCGATACACTCTTGTAGTCTGGGAGTATTTAAACTTCTTCTGTCACGTTGTCTTTTCATCTGAAACATTTCCACACCAGAACAAAAAGAAGTTTCTAACCTCAATCATAACGTTTCCTGCTTTCACCGCTCAAGTCAGAAAAGATAAACGCCTTTGGGGATGCACAATGAGTTGTTGCTGCACATTCAACAGCAACAGGAATCCTGAAGATGAACTGGCCTATTTTCACCTCTGCTTCTTCAGCTTGTGTCCAGTCGTACGTCCGGAGCCGTTTCAGACACCGTTCGGGATGCAAAATCAGAGATTGTAACGCAGGCTCAACCAAATTCCTTCCATATGGTGTAAAACTGAGGGAATGAGGGGCGGGGCTTGCCTGGCAGGAAGAGAAACACTTGAAACATGTTTCATGTCGGGAACTCTCGCTGGACATCCACAACCCTCTCATTTGACAGGAAGTGTTGCAGAGAGCAGCTCCTCGTCTTGTTTCCCCGTGAGCTCTTTCTTCTCCCCGTCAAACCTTTTCATCAGACAAGCCTGCAGCCAACTGTCAAAAGCCCGAGGCCCTGGGCCAAAGATGATATACACACTGCCTTCTCAACATCACCCACCGCGCAGCCGAGCTGCAAAGCAGATGTCCGCCAATGGACACGTTGTATTTACCCAGCTGTTACTTTCTCTGGCTGCTCTGGTTTCATTTGTATAGTTGTATTGATGAGCCCAGAGCATCTGATTAGTTAATACAGTATATGTTTCCTTTCTGTTCATGTTTTCTCAGTTACACTTTGAGTATTTCACTCATCGCCCTGCGTGAAGAAACCCACCAGAGAGCTTTCTCTGACCTCACTCCATTGTTTCTGGAAAGGTAATTACCGAGGGCTTCACTTGGAGTTCGTCATTCCTGTTCCATTAAATAAAAGACCGAGACTCTACAGCTCTGCCCAGTAGTGCTTTGAGCTAAATGCTTTCTTTCTTCTGATAATCAATCTTGGTGATGAGGTCAAGGTATCACCAGTCAGCAGGATTCCTCCCCAGTGGACACGTGACTGTAATAACATATAATAAACCATACATTTGGTATCATGTTGCACCCCATCTTCTCCTTCCTGTCCGCCGTCCCAAAGATGAGTGGAGACGCTTCCTCAGCATCTCTCCACACGAAGAGTTGGTGTTTTCATTGTTTTCTGTCCACATTTGCACCAACAGGGCGGATTGATGTGTGCTTTCCCTCAGAGACCAAATACCTTTTATTAATATACCTTTTAGCTTCAAATACCTTTAAGCTTCAGACGTGTGCTGGGAGATAAATCTTGAGACTCCAGAGAGGGAAATGCAGTATTTGGTGGAGCCAGAACGAGTGAGCTCAGTATGTATTATTATTATGCGCAGCCCAGTCAAAAAGAGCATGGTTCAACCTTGAGAGTTTGGATTCTACTGTTGTTTTTACATCTGGGAAACAGTTTGTCATGTCCATCCAGACATGGCACACACACATCACTAAGTAGCATTGTGTTTCATTGAGTTCAGATCTTCTGTCATCGAAGCAAACCCCGTTCTTCTTTCCCTTCCTCGTTCTCCTCTTCCCCTCCCCCCTTCTTTCTGCCTTCTTCCTCCACTTGTAATTATTCCTTTCTTCGTCTGGGGGGCTGACAAAGTCCTCAAGACAAGCGGGAGGAATTTGCCTTCATGTGTTTGTTGTTAGCGCTGCCAAGCTGTTTTCATAGCTAATGGTTAGACTCTGGCATGTTGGGTTCTGTTGCTGCATTTTCCACCCTGAATGTTTACAGCATTTTTGAGAAAAAGAAGTCTGGATCTGAGTTTGTTTCTGTTTCATTCTAGACTGCATACAAGCTGTGATCTCCCTGTTGTACTTTGTGAATGCACCAGTTGTTTAGGCTCCTGGGGATGGATGCTGCTATCTTAACCTCAGTTGTGAGGACAGTCAGATTATTAGCATCATTAGCATCATTAGCATCATGAGCGGATTCAAAGCTGATGGTGAAACCAGAGTCATCAGGTGGAACGATGTTGGGGCAGTGCTGGAGGCCGGCCATGACTACAGTGAGGGGATGAAGCTCTTTGCAGAGAGGCAAGTGTTGCAGAGTATCCGTCAAATGTAAAGGTGCATCGTGTCCCAAAAGTCTGTTCTTGCAGGTTTGAGGTACAGTTTCAGTTTGTTGGTGGACCACCAGGTGCTAAGAAGAAGACCTGTTAGGCTTCCATTCCATCAATACCCCCGACAGCCCTGAATTAGTGCCTCCTGAGGCCGGCTGGCAGCGTATCACAGACAACCATTCACACCTACAGACCACCTCACCAATTAGCCACACCTGCATGTCAAGAGGAAGCTAGAGTCCCCAGAGGAAAGTATTCATAATACCTTTGTTCTGTTCTGAAATCAATGAATTAGTTCGAGTCACCGGGCAGGTTACAGCAGATTTAATTTGCAGCGCTGTCAATCAACAGCACTCTTTGCACTTTGCTGAAAACCCCATTTAATTTGAGCTTAAACTACCGGCTTCAAAAAGACAGTCCTGCAGTCTGCACATGCCCAGTGTGTGAGTGGGGGATGTGTGTTGTGTGTAGAGGATTGGTAGGGAATGGGAGGCACAGACCTGGAGCACAATTAGTTTAAAATAGAGGGTTTTGGGACCAAAACATTTAAAAGGGGGCAATTTTAAGCTTTTAGTCTCTAAATAACAAGAACAATCTGGGAAAATGTGAACTGAATAATCACAAAGTCATATTTCCCACATTCTCTGTTGGCGTCTTCAGCGTCATTGACCCCCAACGAGATGACCCAGAATTCCTCTCTGCATCCTGTCAGATGTTTGCTTTGATCCTCCGTCCCCATGAAACCAGTCAGATCCCATTCTCGGTGGTCAAAGGTGTGGAAACAACCCTCTTTTTTCCTCTCGTCCATCCCGCTGGTCGTGTTTCCTTTTCATCTGCGTGGTCGGAGACTTTGTTGTCTGGTGGGCGGAGTCGGGGTTAACTCCCAGCACATGCCAGGATTAGATGTATGACTAATGCAAGTAAGATGAATGTCAAGATCTGCCAACGTTTGACCCTAATTGCAGGCTGAATTTTCCAAAAGTGGAAAATTAGTGGCTCCGCTCATACTGGCAGATATCCTCCATCCTGTCTGTTATTGCCAACTGTCATGCAGAACCGTGAGGCTCTTTGGCTTCAGGAGCTGCTGACCTCTGCTCAGACTTCAGTCCATGCTTTTTATAGAAATCCATGAAGATCTTTTTGGATTTGAACAAACTTTGAAGCACGTTGACGTCGTCGCTGCTCCTCAGGTCAGCTAAAGTGAGTCATTCACTTCCACCGTGAAGAAAGTGCACGTCGCTCATCAGGGTGAAGAAAGGGAGGGTGAGCTCACTGCGTGGTTCGGTCTCATTCCCTCCGCTGGGCTCCAGACCCCCAGGGACTCAAACTCAAAACAGCCGGCTTCGACTCAACAGCAGTGTGAGGCCAAAGGAAAATCTTTTAACATTAATGATTTGTGTCTGTTTTTCTGTGTTTCGGGCCAAAGAAAACATGCGGCCAAGATGCTCTGAGCTCTCTGAGGCTGCAAACAAAACAAATGGACCAATGAGATATGAGGAAAAGATCTCAGTGATTAGCTGGAGAGGGAAATATGACTCTTTAGGATTTAGTTCATAACCCACTCTCAATCTTCACAAACAACTTGCAAATTGTTGGTGTCGGGCTTTGTGCCATGGTTGGCCTGTTAGTTTTATCTAAAGAAACGCAAAGCTTAATTACACTTAGTGTTAATATTATCATTGAAAACATCAACTTTATTTACAACACACTTTTTTGTGTAACAACAACACTTTGTTTACATATGACATCATCATCATACACTGCACAGTGTACCTGGTGATGTCATATGAAAACAAACAACACTTTGTTTTCATATGACATCATCATCATACACTGCACAGTGTACCTGGTGATGTCATATGAAAACAAACAGTGTTATTCCCTCCTTTTATTAGTTTCAATGGCAGAGTTTTCTATTCTCTTTCAGTTTTCCCAAAGAGTCTCATAGAAGACCTGTCTAGTACAGATGTATCATATATTACTGAAATAACCAACTAATAAAAGCTCAAATAACTAGTGAACGCTCAACACTGCAAAGAATAACATGTACATAATAATAAGAGCATAAAGCTCCTGAGAGCACGACTGACATACTGGAAGACAGAGCGTGTGCTCAACCCTTTGTTTTAAACCTGAACTCAACACTTTGACAGAAGCGGAAACGGGTCACCTTTAATAATGGTGGGTTGTAAAGAGAATATAATCAGCATATAGCTGGTCGTCTTGGATGGGAGAGACAAAGAGACTCAATAGGCCTTTTAGCATGGCCAGTAACGATGCTGGTTAGAGACTCAAGAGGCCTTTTAGCATGGCCAGTAGGGGTGCTGGTTAGAGACTCAAGAGGCCTTTTAGCATGGCCAGTAGGGGTGCTGGTTAGAGACTCAAGAGGCCTTTTAGCATGGCCAGTAGGGGTGCTGGTTAGAGACTCAAGAGGCCTTTTAGCATGGCCAGTAACGATACTGGTTAGAGACTCAAGAGGCCTTTTAGCATGGCCAGTAGGGGTGCTGGTTAGAGACTCAATAGGTCTTTTAGCATGGCCAGTAACGATGCTGGTTAGAGACTCAAGAGGCCTTTTAGCATGGCTAGTAGGGGTGCTGGTTAGAGACTCAAGAGGCCTTTAGCATGGCCAGTAACGATACTGGTTAGAGACTCAAGAGGCCTTTTAGCATGGCCAGTAGGGGTGCTGGTTAGAGACTCAAGAGGCCTTTTAGCATGGCCAGTAGGGGTGCTGGTTAGAGACTCAAGAGGCCTTTTAGCATGGCCAGGAGGGATGCTGGTTAGAGACTCAAGAGGCCTTTTAGCATGGCCAGTAACGATACTGGTTAGAGACTCAAGAGGCCTTTTAGCATGGCCAGGAGGGATTCTGGTTAGAGACTCAATAGGCCTTTTAGCATGGCCAGTAGGGGTGCTGGTTAGAGACTCAAGAGGCCTTTTAGCATGGCCAGTAGGGGTGCTGGTTAGAGACTCAAGAGGCCTTTTAGCATGGCCAGTAGGGGTGCTGGTTAGAGACTCAAGAGGCCTTTTAGCATGGCCAGGAGGGATGCTGGTTAGAGACTCAAGAGGCCTTTTAGCATGGCCAGTAACGATACTGGTTAGAGACTCAAGAGGCCTTTTAGCATGGCCAGTAACAATGCTGGTTAGAGACTCAAGAGGCCTTTTAGCATGGCCAGTAGGGGTGCTGGTTAGAGACTCAATAGGCCTTTTAGCATGGCCAGGAGGGATGCTGGTTAGAGACTCAATAGGCCTTTTAGCATGGCCAGTAGGGGTGCTGGTTAGAGACTCAATAGGCCTTTTAGCATGGCCAGTAACGATGCTGGTTAGAGACTCAATAGGCCTTTTAGCATGGCCAGTAACGATACTGGTTAGAGACTCAAGAGGCCTTTTAGCATGGCCAGTAACGATACTGGTTAGAGACTCAAGAGGCCTTTTAGCATGGCCAGTAACAATGCTGGTTAGAGACTCAAGAGGCCTTTTAGCATGGCCAGGAGGGATGCTGGTTAGAGACTCAAGAGGCCTTTTAGCATGGCCAGTAGGGATGCTGGTTAGAGACTCAAGAGGCCTTTTAGCATGGCCAGTAGGGATGCTGGTTAGAGACTCAAGAGGCCTTTTAGCATGGCCAGTAGGGATGCTGGTTAGAGACTCAAGAGGCCTTTTAGCATGGCCAGTAGGGGTGCTGGTTAGAGACTCAAGAGGCCTTTTAGCATGGCCAGTAGGGGTGCTGGTTAGAGACTCAAGAGGCCTTTTAGCATGGCCAGTAGGGATGCTGGTTAGAGACTCAAGAGGCCTTTTAGCATGGCCAGGAGGGGTGCTGGTTAGAGACTCAAGAGGCCTTTTAGCATGGCCAGGAGGGATGCTGGTCTGTGGGTCGGTCCACCACTTTGATCTTGACTGAAATGTCTCAACATCCATTTACTGATATGAAATGTTGCACATGTCCTCTGACTTTTCCTCTCGCTCCACCTTGAAGTTGACGTTGTGCTTTTTAAATGAAACGTCTTGACAACTGTTGGGATTGCTGAGAAATTAGGAACATACATGTATGTCCCCAGCAGGATGATAATAACTGTGGCATCAGCGATAGGTTATATGGCTGTTCAGGTATAAATGGATGAATAAAGGATATCAGCTCAGATAAATCAACCACTTAAAGGATGAAGTTTTGAGTCAGTCACAGGCCTTTTGGCTCGGGTCTCTGAAACCAGGCTCTATTTCACATTCCATGCAAGCATGGGCAACGTTGCTCCGTGATGGGAGGAGGTGGAGTAAGTCTTTGTCTGAGTAGGAAATTACACCCAGGCTTTAAAATGTGCACGGTAGCTTTAAAGATGTCTTCTCTTCTCTTTATTGAGACGTACGTTTCTACACGGTGTCGAGTGTTTCCCATTATTTTTCCACTCTTCCACATATGAACATGTATCTTTCAGCTCTCTCGACGTTGTGATCCATGCACTCTCTCCCTTCCTTGTGAGGTTCAGCTCTCTGGTCTGCTCCATCGCAACGGTCCAGAGAGCCAAACCACAAGCCTCAATTACCCAGCATTCCTCGAGATGAGAGGGGCCTCATGTAGCAGACTATGACATTAACATTCATGACAAACCTCGCAAGCCACAAAACTATTTCATGAGAGCAACAGTTGCAGAATTTCACCGCTTTCATCTTATTATTGTAACTTTTCTTGCTGGTTTCTTGTTTCTGTCAAAGGATGCAAGCCACTTCAAAAAACATACCAAAGCCAAAGCTATATTTAGTCAAATCTACCACATAAAATGTTTATGATGCCACATGAATATATATTTTCAAAGAAAACAACATGATAAATGTGATCGGAGCACTTAAATATGAACTGACCAAAGTAATTGCGTTCACACTTCCACTGGTTCATCAGTCATCATTCATATATATAAAAATATATCCAGCAGTTAAACACAGTTCATGAGCAGCTGAGACGACATGCTTGATGCCGTGGAGCTCCGCCTCCTCTGTGGCTCAATTATTAATTATATTAATTATCAAAGCTGTGCTCGCTTGTTTAGCCAAAGTTTATCCATATTCAACGTGTTGCGTATTTATATATAAATATATGATAAAGCAGGAATACTCGCACAGACACGATTCCTTGGTTTATAGTTTGATGCATTTTGGTGAACTAACATCTTGGAAATTTAGTAGCATTCACAATTTGTTGTGACATTTTTAAGCTTCATAGGTTTTAAATAACATATGTTACATTATGTGTTCCTCTTATTCCCTGTTTTCAGAGGGTGGATGTAAATTACTTTTTATTTAAAAATAATAAATGTGTCTGGTACTATTGCATAAAGTAAGGCATGCTATCTATAAGTCAGGACAGTATTGGTTGGCTGACGAAAACATCTTTGTTTCTACACAAATGGACTCGGACAGATTCATAATGCATAGACAGGTATTTTAATGTATGTTTCACCTACAAATCAGTTTCAAGCACAAGCCACCGACTCACACTGAGCAGTAGTCACGTTTCAACAACCCATGATGCATTGCATCTGTGTACAGTAGGTCCTGCAGCCTGAAACAGCATTTCTTAAAAAGGCAACATATTAATAATGTAAATACAACAAGTCTTAGCACACATTGGTCATTCATTACAAGGAGAAGCACAAATCACTTGATTATTCTTTGAAATTCATTTTTGGTTCAGGCTTTGTGGAAAGACATTAATTTGAGTACTCTTGGGATTGATTGTGCTGAACCAAAAGGACCTGCATTATGTTAATCTTTAACAATCGATCAAATTAATAATCATCAGTCGGCAAATTACAGGAGCTAAATTGAACTGCTGCAAATTAATTGTTTAAGTTGTTTTTGTGTGATATTGTCCGTCTCCTCGTGCCTCAGTGTCCTGAGCTTTATGAAGTGAACTTCAGAGGAGGAAACCACTCTTCACTCGGCTTCACACCTTCACACCTTCACACCTTCACACGTGACCGTAACCAATAGGAATGCAGGAGAAAGAGAAGAGAACTTACGCAACAGATGGAACTAGACGTGACCCTCTGGAACGTTAATCCAACTTTGCTCATGACAAACATTTGAAGATAATTCTGAACTTGTTAAAAGAGTAAAACATAGTATCTGCTTCCAAAGCACTCATCTCATGGCAACTGTTACGTCATCACAAGTAGTGGACGCTCTATTCCTTGTTGATCATGTATTGACAAGTTCAACCACATCATGCAAATGACATCAGGACCACAAGTCCAGAGAGGATGAGACCGCCACGCTGGAAGATCTTAAGACAGCCACTCAGTTCCCCAAAGAAAGCTCCTCTACACCTGATCATCAACACCATTCTTCCTGAAAAAGAGCCAACACTGCTATAAACTTGTCTATGCAACTTTTAAAAAGAGTCGGATGACTCTTCATGCACACGCACACACATAAAAACCACCGATGAAGGACAGTAAAGAGAAAGTGAGTCAATCGGATGCATATTCACATTAATCTAGGTTTCCCTTCTCAACGGGCTGCATGTGGAGGTAAATGAGAGCAAGAGGAGGCGGCTGTACGATGCTCATCACATTTAGGTCCTACTTAATCCTTCAAAGTCTGATCAATGCTTTCTGCACAAAATGTACCGTAGGATTTGTAATGAAATACATGAATACAGTATTTGAATCTGCTGGCAAAACAGAAATAATATTTCCCAAAAAATCTATTTCTGGGATTAAAAAAATTAAACATTAAGCCTGCCAGAAAGGTTTTAACAATTGTTTCATATTAATGTTGTTTTCACGGAGTGTGTATATATATATATATATATATATATATATATATATATATATATATATATATATATAAATGATGGTCCTCAAATTTGAGACGAAAAGCCTGAAATTCATTTTCAAAGCATAAAATGTGATACATAAAAAAAGTCTGTGCTTCAAGAAACAGACAAAAAGATTCAGACGCCACCAAATAAAGTCCTCCTCCTAAAGGCACCGTAGACAGATAGCTGTCCCTGTGCCGGAGGGTTAAAGGGGTTCTGGGCCTCTCAAGGATCCGAACCGCTGCATGGAAACACTACAGTGCCTCAAGAGAGATGGAGTTTTCATTGCATAAACTATTCTGTACTGATTGTCTAAAAGCACGACTTGAAGACAGAATGCAGAAGATTCGACTGAATTTCATTTCAAATACTGCAACAAAGCAAAATGCTCTTTTCCTCTTCAAACAACTTTGCACACAAAACTCCATCCTTTGGTATATAAGATAAAACATGCAAGGGGGAAACTCTCTCCTGATCATGCAGATATTGTCCCTGGATTTGCACTCTATAGCAGGAAGTTAAAAAGACAACAGAGAAATATATAAAACAATAAAACAAACATCATGAGTACAAACAGTGCCCAACAAGCTCTGTCCTGCTTCTGCAAAACCACCCCCTGACATGCTGGAGGAGAAGTTCATCTTCCCCTCCTTCCCTCGTATCCTTTCCCCATTTCATCTTATCCCAAACTACAAGCCCAGTCTGTAAAAGTAATCCTTCGGTACATCGTTATCCTCAAGTCTCCCTACTCCTCCTTTCATCCCAGTTTAGGTCTTCCCTCTCAGGATGGACAGGCTTGCCCCCCCTGCAGGCGTGAGGTTGGAATGACGCTGTATTCCTAACCAGATAAGGGGGAGATCGGGCCTCCGGTTCCACCGAGGGGGTTCAAATTGGAAAGTCGCTGGGATTGATCAGGCAAGTAAGTGGAGCAGCTGCAGGGATCACACCCTGCTGGTGGGGTGGCAGCGGAAGGTGCAGTTGGACATGGAGTCAGCTCCTCCATCCACATCCTGGGAGCCCTCACCAGCCTCTGAGAGAGAAAGAGGACGTTCCTTTTATAATAGATCAGTTCTGTCCCCGTCGTTCTTTAACCTAATGAATATGTTCTGGAAGCTGCATATCTTTGCTTATTTCATACTGTAGTTACAGTGTGTGCGAGTAGCTAAGCCACAGGTGGTACCTCCATCCTCCTCCGGCAGGGTGGGGCTGGGCCCCTCGTTACTGGTGCCCAGCTGGAGACGCCTCATGTGACGGACCACTGCTGTGGCGTTGAATGCTTGCTGCAGGGGAAAAGAGCCAAAGGGAACATCAGCCAGAACACCAGAACATGTCATTCATCGGCAGCCCAAAGCAGTGTGTTCCTGACACGCTCCATTGTATCCATTCACTGTGCAGTTCTAGTCCCTTTATGCTCCATTAGACAAACAAAGAGCTGTTGTGCTGGTTGAGTGTGGAGGATGAAAGCGGATACGTGTGCATCACCACCAGGTTTGATGTCTGAATATCCTTTGAGCTCTTCAAACATTGTGCATTTAAAGAGCAGTCAGCCCTTTTAAACCAAATTCTCTCAAAGTAGAAATCACGCCGGGAAGAAGGTCCAAGACGAACTGGACGTCTTACCTTCCACTTGCTCTTCGCAAAGTTCTTCTTGATCTGAGCACTGACAGACTCGTGGATGTTCTTCTCCAAAGCCGTATCGCCAGCAATCCTGAAGAGTAGTAAAACAGAGGAGCATAAACATATACGCATAAGGGTGCCACATACAGAATGAGTGCATCGTGCGGTGACAGGACCAGTACCAGGGGTGCTGCAGAGCCTGATCACAGGTGTATCGTGCGTTGGGGTCTTTCTGCATCAGGTGGACTATGAAGTCTTTAGCTAAAATTAAAAAAAGAGAGGTTAATTTAAAAAGAGATATTTGATCTTTGGCAAAGATAACATGTTTTGTCTGAACCTCATCCCTCAACATAGATCTACTCTCAGCTGAAGTGAATATCATTTTGTTGCATATACAAATAAGTTTATGTTTGTCATTATAATAAACATTTGTCATTATCATGGACGGGAAGCTGCATTAAGGAATAGCAGCATGTTAAATAACTGTGTTTCCTTGGTGTCATATACGAGATCATGCACTAATGAAAATCTAATGAGGGCTACACATCTAAAGTGAAATATACATTTCATATATTTGTCCTTTCTCGATGAAAAACTGAGACGAGAACGCTTAATAAGAGCTGTACCTGAATCAGAGATATCATCCCAATAAGGAGAATCAAACTCATATTCTGCCTTCAGGATCTGTTCAAATAGTTTGGCATCATTCTCGTCGTAGAACGGAGGGTAACCACACAACCTGAGACACAGCAGAGCACAGGAGCATCCAGGAGGTTAGAACTGAAGGCCTAGAAGCAGCCAGACTGTATCTATGTGTCTATGTATCCATGGAGCTATGTATCCATGGAGCTATGTATCCATGGAGCTATGTATCCATGGAGCTATGTATCCATGTATCTATGTATCCATGTATCCATGCATCCATGTATTCATGCATCCATGTATTCATGCATCCATGCATCCATGTATTCATGCATCCATGTATTCATGCATCCATGCATCCATGTATCCATGTATTCATGTATCCATGTATTCATGTATTCATGCATCCATGTATTCATGCATCCATGTATTCATGCATCCATGTATCCATGTATTCATGCATCCATGTATTCATGCATCCATGTATTCATGCATCCATGTATTCATGTATTCATGCATCCATGTATTCATGCATCCATGTATTCATGCATCCATGTATTCATGTATTCATGCATCCATGCATCCATGTATTCATGCATCCATGCATCCATGTATTCATGCATCCATGTATCCATGTATTCATGCATCCATGTATTCATGCATCCATGTATTCATGCATCCATGCATCCATGTATTCATGCATCCATGTATCCATGTATTCATGCATCCATGTATTCATGCATCCATGTATCCATGTATTCATGTATTCATGCATCCATGTATTCATGCATCCATGTATTCATGCATCCATGCATCCATGCATCCATGTATCCATGCATCCATGTATTCATGCATCCATGTATTCATGCATCCATGTATCCATGTATCCATGCATCCATGTATCCATGTATTCATGTATTCATGCATCCATGTATTCATGCATCCATGCATCCATGTATCCATGCATCCATGTATTCATGCATCCATGTATCCATGCATCCATGTATCCATGCATCCATGTATTCATGCATCCATGCATCCATGTATTCATGCATCCATGTATCCATGTATTCATGCATCCATGTATCCATGTATTCATGCATCCATGTATTCATGCATCCATGTATCCATGTATTCATGCATCCATGTATTCATGCATCCATGCATCCATGTATCCATGCATCCATGTATTCATGCATCCATGTATCCATGTATTCATGCATCCATGTATCCATGCATCCATGTATTCATGCATCCATGTATTCATGCATCCATGTATCCATGTATTCATGTATTCATGCATCCATGTATTCATGCATCCATGTATCCATGTATTCATGCATCCATGTATTCATGCATCCATGCATCCATGTATCCATGCATCCATGTATTCATGCATCCATGCGTCCATGCATCCATGCATCCATGCATCCATGCATCCATGCGTCCATGCGTCCATGCATCCATGCGTCCATGCGTCCATGCGTCCATGCATCCATGCATCGTGGGGAGGTGTACTCACAGAATATAAGCTATCACACCAATAGACCAGCAGTCCACTGCTTTGCTGTAGGGTTTCTGAGCCAACACTTCAGGGGCTGAAAGAAAAGAACAAGGTGATACATGAAGATAGATGTTTGATGACTATTGATAATGACATTAGCATGTAAACTGGAGACGTTCTTCATTTTGTGGTGTGACTGGTTGCAAAAGTAATTTACAAGCTTAAGCTGATGTTTTTTTACCGGGTTACAATGATTAATGATCTTTAATATCTGTATAAGCTGCCGGTGGTGTTTTAATCCAACACAGTACCGGTCAGATATTGTAAAGCTGATTTATTAGAAGCAATTGTTCAACATGGCTTCTTTACCAACATATCCAGGTGTTCCACAAGCGGTGGACATCACACTGTCAGAGCCCTCAATCTTAGACAGCCCGAAGTCACTGATCATGATCTTGGAGTCTTCGTCCATGCTGTCGTACAGCAGGTTCTCTGGCTGCAGCGAGCAGGGACACAACCACACAGTTAGTGAGCGAGCCGTCACACAAACCAGCAGCTGTGGATCTCTGGACTGACCTTCAGGTCACGGTGCACGATGCCCATGTCGTGCAGGTATTTGACGGCATCTAGAATCTGCTGAATGAGCTTGCTGGCGTCTTTCTCCGTGTAGAAGCCTTTCTCGATGATACGGTCAAAGAGTTCCCCGCCAGACACCCTGGACAAAGAGAGAGGTTCATGCATTGAAGTGAAAATATGGAATATGTTTTAAAGTATGACGACAACAAGCACACAATCAGACTGGAGATGATGGAGGAAGCCCACAGATTGTCATCGACAGCTAAGGATCTTGTTGTTACACAAGACAAAGTGCCATAAGGGAAATCATAAAATAGGAACATATATAAATACTCCTTATGAAATGTACTGCAGCTACGTCTCTATCAAACAAATGCATGAAGAAAGAAAGACAAACGTATTTTATTGGCTGCTTGCTATGAGACTGAGGAGCCACTAGATGGCGACCTCGCCCTGTTCATCTGAAGAGCCTCCGGCTCTAAACAGACACACCTTGGGAAGGAAATGTGAAGAAGAAAAACAAGAAATGGAGGAGAAGTCAAACAATAATCCAGAAAGTCAGACGTGAGGAAGTCAGAGCCTGAAGGGTTCATCTGTGGATCCGGAGGTGAAGCCTGACAGACAATAGGGAAGTATTAAAACAATGTCCCACTCGTTCTTCCTCCCTCACTTCCTCCCTCACTTCCTCTGCCTTTGATGTCCGATGTCTGTGATTAATACTTCAATTATTTATGTTGTCTGGAGCCTCACGGTGAACAGCGCTTCTGATCCTGATCGGTCCTTTCTCTCTCTCATTCTCTCTCTCTCTCTCATCCTCTCATTCTCATCCTCTCATTTTCTCTCTCTTCATAATAGTTCATTAATGTTCACAATAGTTCACATTAGTTCACAATAGTTCATAGTAAATGGCGCTGCAGCAGGAGACTCTACTCTAGTTAATTTCTTATCGTCTGCCGTTCACTCCTCACACTGCTCACTTGTCATTGTTCGGGCTGTCAATCATGAGATCAGCTGTTTAGATCAGCTGGTCTCCTCGACAATAGAACAATGAAACAATGACATCGTTAGCTTATCATCATCATCTGGCTGCCGTCTCTTTTAAATATGACTCTACCTTCAGTAGGTTCATGCTGCTGTTACACACTCCTCCTCCCTCACCTCCTCCCTCACCTCCACCTCCTCCCTCACCTCCACCCTCACCCTCACCTCCACCTCCTCCCCCACCTCCACCCTCACCTCCACCTCCTCTCCCACCTCCACCTCCTCTCCCACCTCCTCCCTCACCTCCACCTCCTCCCTCACCTCCACCCTCACCCTCACCTCCACCTCCTCCCCCACCTCCACCTCCTCCCTCACCTCCACCCTCACCCTCCTCCCCCACCTCCTCCCTCACCTCCACCTCCTCCTCCACCCTCACCTCCTCCCTCACCTCCCCCCCTCACCTCCACCTCCTCCCTCACCTCCTCCCCCACCTCCTCCCTCACCTCCCCTCCTACCCCCTCACCTCCCACCCCGTCTTCATCACATCTATCAGCATCACCACCAGGTCTTTTAATAATAAGCAACTATCTTTTTTTCATCTAACTCGTCCCTCCTGATTGAAGTGGCATTGACGTGCCACACACACACACACACACACACACACACACACACACACACACACACACACACACACACACACACACACACACACACACACACACACACACACACACACACACACACACACACACACACACACACACACACACACACACACACACACACACACACACACACACACACACAAAAATACTCACAGTTGCATGACAAGGTAGAGGTGTGATTTACTCTCAAATATCTCTTCAAGAGACACGATGTTGGCGTGTTTAATCCTGTGAAGAAGAAGAATAACTCATTGTTAGTCATTATTATTATATAAATAATGTCATTATTTATAATATTGGACCAGATTTAATAGTCAGTGTCTGTGTCCATCAGAGTTTAATCCAACATTCACATGTGTGGTGACGGGAATGAAAAGATGAATCACTGTATGCGTCATACACTCAGCGGCCACTTTATTAGGCACACCTGTACAGCTGTTGTGTTCACAGTCATGCCTCTCACCACAACAGGGCGTGTCCAACAAACGGCCATTCCTTTCTCATGAAATGACCTGGTTTTAATATGTATTTTCATATCATTTGCCTCGGTGTCTGAAGTATGAATGTGTGCTTGAATGTAGGAGGACAAAGACGACACGAAGCCATGTGTGAGTCAGCCGGAGCTCATGCTGGATTACGCAATGTCTCTCATCCAACTCATTCATCTGCTCAGAGTGGAGCAGGGATGGAGCATGAAGGGTGAACGGTGGACACGTGCACTCTCACACACAGTTCAGGAAGGTCACATGCACTTTTCATGAGAAGAGATGAACTCATGCTGCTCTATGGAGATCTGCTGAGTCATCTCCACGGCCTTCTTTAATCCATATTCCGTTGAGTTTATGTATTAATGTATTTAAATGGAATTACAATGATGATTCTTTTAGTGTTTTCTCACAGCTGTGAAACCATTTGTATTTATTGGTATTTTCCAGAGCGCCGAGTTTATTAATGAATTTATTAATACTTCTCAACCGTTGGCGGTTTTCTCCAACGGGCTTGTGGCCATAAACACACAATTATTAACATTATTTGTATAAGTCTTCTCAGAGAACTCCTCTGGCTACAACGGCGTTGGCACCGTGTGACTCGTCTGAGTAAATATTTGGTTTGGATAAAGTGGAGAGAAGACAAACGGACACGAGAGCTTCTAACAAACCGTCATCTGTCGCCAACAGAAACGGGGCCGGAGGGCACCGACGTGATCATGAATCTAGTTATGTTCATAATCGGATCAAAACACAGTGGCAGGTTGTGAGAATGAAGTTAACAACAATAAGTCACGAGAGACACCGCGAGGGAGCGCTGGTGCTGTGGACCGAGGTCACCGTCATCTCCAGTGTTGTCGGGAGGAAACTCAGAATATGGAACGACTGTACGGCACGATCAATTTAGTGTGATCAATACTTGGCTGATTTCACCTTTAACCGGACTAAATAATCCAATCTGATGACTTCCTGCAAACCAAAGGATTGTTTGCGTATTAATACACCAAAGCATCAGAGAATATGTGCTTCTTAACTCCTAAATGCTGCAGTGAATAAGACGTAACGTTGTGTAGAAACTAAACGAGGGACTTCAGGGTCCGTTTACCACAACGAGTGAAGTCATGTGATCCACTGTTAAGATGACAGTGTTGCATAATGCAACTTTGAGGAACCAGCTCCGTCAGACCCGGTCCACATGCTCTGCATACCGGCCAAGTTTACTCCATCCAACCCCCAGCTCTCATTCCTCCAGCTTCACCTCAGGACCAATCAGAGCTGTATACTGGCTGGAGTTGTGTCTCCTGTAACCCAGGCAACAAGAGCTCTAAAAATAACTTGGGATGCAATGTAGATCATTTTCACCCCTCATGAGGAAAGTATGCTTGAACCGCTCCACGAGAACCAGGAGTGTTATCTGTCCCACCAATACAATGGAGGAGAACCTCCAAACCCAACCCCAACGGTCACAAACCAGTCCAGCATCCGTCAGGTTCATCCTGAGGAACTGGGCCGCTCCTCAGTTTGACTTCAGATGGTTAATGGACCGGTACTTGTAGACATCTGTTCTCATCTTCTGACCACTCAGAGCTCTTTAACACTACATGACACCATTCCCTCACTGCACATCAGGACTAACCAACATTCACACACCGTAGAACAGCTACGGGAGACATTTAGGGGTTCAGTGCCTTGCCCAAGGACACATCGACATGGGCTAGCGGAGCCGGGGATCGAACCACCGATCCTCTGATTGAAGGACCACCCTGCTCCCTACTGAGCCACAGTGGCCCCTCAGATGAAAGTAGCCGGATCGTCCAGCGATCAGCTGCATGCAGCTTTAGCTCCGCCTCCCATCTACGGTTTGGCTTCCTGGAGCTCGGCTACGCCACAGAACGGGTTTCACAGGGACTTCTTCAGTAGAATGGAAACACTTCAGGGGAGTTTGTTCCTGATTAACCTGGAAATAGTTTCCTGAAATACAAGTTGGTCTTGGATGTTCTAGCAGATGCACCGACACCAGGAGGCCAGTTGTGTTTCTAGGGATGTGAGTGAACCTTTCTCCACTGAAGACAAGAATCCAGGTTTATGGATCCAAGTGTTACAGTGATCAAGAGAAACAAGGATGAAGCTCAATATGATGCTTATGGAGGTGCAGTAGATATCATATACGACCTAGACGTAGTAACTCACATCACATTATACAGTAATAAAGATAGTGAGGAAAATGGACCATGTTGGCTGCAGGCTAATGCTGCACGTGAAGGTTTGTGGTTTCAACATGTTTATGATATATTTACATCCGAGGACTAAAGGAATGTAGGGTCCACTTACTTGTGCAGGACTGCTATCTCGTTCTCAATGTTGCTTTCCTTGCCCTCCAAAGCCTTCTTGGGGATGCACTTGATAGCCACCAACCTCATGGTCTTCAGCTCCTCAGCCAGGACCACCTCGGAGAAAGCTCCCCTGAAACACAACACAGGTGAGTCTGTCAGACCTCAGTCCATCAGCAGGTTAGTCCATCAGCATCCATCCATACTGTACATACAGTACATACATACATACTGTACATACAGTACATACATACATCCATACTGTACATACAGTACATACATCCATACTGTACATACAGTACATGCATACATACTGTACATACAGTACATGCATACATACTGTACATACAGTACATGCATACATACTGTACATACAGTACATGCATCCATCCATACTGTACATACATACATACAGTACATACATACATACATACATCCATACTGTACATACTGTACATACATACTGTACATACATACATATTGTACATACATACTGTACATACTGTACATACATACACTACATACATACATACATACTGTGTACATACACACATACTGTACATACAGTACATACATACATACATATTGTACACACTGTACATACATCCATACAGTGCATACTGTACATACATACAGTACATACTGTACACACTGTACATACTGTACACACTGTACATACAGTACATACTGTACACACTGTACATACAGTACATACTGTACATACAGTACATACTGTACATACATACTGTACACACATACACGCTGTACATACATACATACTGTACATACTGTGCATACTGTACATACAGTACATACATACATACATACATATTGTACACACTGTACATACATCCATACTGTACATACAGTACATACATACACACTGTACATACATACATACACACTGTACATACAGTACATACATACAGTACATACTGTACATACAGTACATACAGTACATACATCCATACTGTACATACAGTACATACAGTACATACACACTATACATACATACACACTGTACATACAGTACATACATACAGTACATACAGTACATACAGTACATACAGTACATACTGTACATACATACTGTACATACTGTACATACATACATACTGTACACACTGTACATACAGTACATACATACAGTACATACATACTGTACATACATACTGTACATACATACATACTGTACACACTGTACATACTGTACATACATACTGTACATACATACTGTACATACATACATACACGCTGTACATACTGTACATACATACATACAGTACATACTGTACATACATACTGTACATACTGTACATACATACTGTACATACATACTGTACATACATACTGTACATACACGCTGTACATACATACTGTACATACATACTGTACATACATACATACAGTACATACTGTACATACATACAGTACATACTGTACATACATACTGTACATACATACTGTACATACATACAGTACATACATACTGTACATACATACTGTACATACATACATACAGTACATACTGTACATACATACAGTACATACTGTACATACATACTGTACATACATACATACTGTACACACTGTACATACATACACACTGTACATACTGTACATACATACACACTGTACATACATACTGTACATACATACTGTACATACATACTGTACATACATACATACTGTACACACTGTACATACATACACACTGTACATACAGTACATACTGTACATACATACAGTACATACTGTACATACATACTGTACATACATACATACTGTACACACTGTACATACATACACACTGTACATACAGTACATACTGTACATACATACATACATACTGTACACACTGTACATACATACTGTACATACATACTGTACATACATACATACACGCTGTACATACATACTGTACATACATACATACAGTACATACTGTACATACATACATACACACTGTACATACAGTACATACTGTACATACATACAGTACATACATACTGTACACACATACACGCTGTACATACATACAGTACATACATTTCTCCCAACACTAACATCAATAATGGACAACCAGTAACTCATACTAGCTTCTCTGTTGGTCTCCCACGACCCCTGGAAGACGTTTCTTACAACCTCTGTGTTTTGGACGAGCTCCAGAGATGTCAACCCGAGAGCTGCACAATAACCACGTGGAATACCGACCCACGGTTCTGGCTTCTGAATCAACTTCCCACCAACACCAGCAAGGAGACGCGTTCCAGGAGGGAAACAACCTTCTGAGCTCTGCACGAGCCCCGTGAGGCCAGAGGCTGAAAGCAATGCTGCTTGAAGGAGAAGCAGAGCGTTCATATGGCCTCGTGTTACTACATAAAGACTCATCATCCTGCTCACCATGATGCAATATCCTTTTAATTAGCATGACCACTATTTCACATGTCAGAGACGAGAAGGTACGACTTCCCTTCAGCAGACGGAAGACTCAAGGCCAGATCTATTAACTCCCAGTTATGCTTTGTGGTATGAATGTGCTGCACTGTATATGTAATAGATGTGTGTATCTGCTCAATAGATGGCAGGAATGTCCCGCAGCATCAAAGACCACTCAAACCTCGTGGAGGAGGTGTCGCCATGTCCCACCACATCTTACGAAGCTTCCTCTTGTGTGTTCAGCTCGTGTGTCATCAGGATACCAGCTGAGCTGCTCGTGCATGTTCATCTTCAAACATCACTGCGGTCGGGAGGTCAAAGGCCACGCAGGTCACTAGCATCACCTCTGGGATTCAAAGACAGAGACCACCGCACACCACCAGCTGCTGAGGTAAAAACATCCTGCATGTACCTCATTAAGGCCACACAGCGTGTGTGTGTGTATGTACAGTATGTGTGTATGTGTGTACAGTATGTATGTACAGTATGTGTGTATGTATGTGTGTACAGTATGTGTACAGTATGTGTGTACAGTATGTATGTACAGTATGTGTGTATGTATGTGTGTACAGTATGTGTGTATGTGTGTACAGTATGTATGTACAGTATGTGTGTATGTATGTGTGTACAGTATGTATGTACAGTATGTGTGTATGTGTGTACAGTATGTATGTACAGTATGTGTGTATGTATGTGTGTACAGTATGTGTACAGTATGTGTGTACAGTATGTATGTACAGTGTGTGTATGTATGTGTGTACAGTATGTGTGTATGTGTGTACAGTATGTATGTACAGTATGTGTGTATGTATGTGTGTACAGTATGTGTACAGTATGTGTGTACAGTATGTGTGTATACAGTATGTGTGTATGTGTATACAGTATGTCATCTAGCACATGGCTCCTCATCTCCTCATCTAGCACATGGCTCCTCATCTCCTCATCTAGCACATGGCTCCTCATCTCCTCATCTAGCACATGGCTCCTCATCTCCTCATCTAGCACATGGCTCCTCAGTGGGAGCACGTGTAAGAAAGGTCAAAAGGTTTAGCTGAAACACGAGGTCCCAACCCAAGAGGGTCCACTATTAAACGAGCATTCTGTCACTACTACTAGGTAATTGCATCTTTCTTCCAGTACTGGTTCACTAACAGAGGGACCTCCATTACACCTAAAAGGGGACATCAACCTCAGAAGCTCAGACAACACACTGAAGCCCTTTAAGTAACAACAACTGCTTCTTGTGCTCACAAATCAACAGGAACGTAAAAGTGCCACAGAAAGGCCATTAGCTTTGGCATGGATCCAGCTGTGTGGAGGAGGTGCTGCACATTCCTGTGCATCATCTGGAGGATTGGGTTGACATTGTCCATGCTCCCTCCGAGGGGCTCTGGGGACACATTGGGACTAGCGAACCCCCTCCAGTGGCACGTAGCTCACCGCGAGGCGGTTATTCCCCCAATCAGAGAAACCATCACCCTTCTTCATTTGGCCCGTTAGCCCTGACTTCCTGTCCTCAAATGGCTCTTCACATTGTTAACACACTTCCTTCTTTCTGGATATCGGTGACCTGCAGGGGAGCAGTGTGCTTGTGTTGAGCAACAACACATTAGAAACAGCTGCATTCTGAACACATAACACAAGACCCTGATGATATTTATAGAATTATATGGAGCTATTGGCTGGCAGTGATCTGCTTAGTCCTACTATTCAACCATCCAGCGCTTAAGACCTTCTAGTGGAGAAACAACACCCAACTAAAGTAAACTACCACCCTGCCCACAAAATATGAAGAGCATACTTGTGATGAATATTTGATGGTTGCCGAGTAGTGA
Organism: Cyclopterus lumpus; assembly: GCF_009769545.1. Taxonomy (NCBI): domain Eukaryota; kingdom Metazoa; phylum Chordata; class Actinopteri; order Perciformes; family Cyclopteridae; genus Cyclopterus; species Cyclopterus lumpus. Next base: position 1,214,165 of record NC_046970.1, on the reverse strand, counting down.
GTTTGCTGAGAGCTTAATCCTCATGAAGGTTTCAACTGGATTATGAGGTAAACAACTATGTGTGCCAAGCTGCTCCTTGCAGCACATTCTTATCTCCACATGGGACATGTGTCCAAGAGAAGGATGCACACACACACACACACACACACAGCAGGGTGCGGTCGCTCTGTGCAAACACATCACAAAGAGTGACGAGCAGCAGCGTGTGAAGTCAACATTTACATGCCGACAAACCAACACTCATTTCGGTGATCCGATCCAAACACTTTGCATGTCACACAAACAGAGTTCTCTTAACTGATCGAAAGGTTGGACCATCACTCTGATGACATCACAGCACACTTGGTGTTGCTTAGTTTCACTACGAGGAACCTTTTCACGTGTGTCACACGAAGCCTCACTTGTGCAGGACTCTGTGGTCACACACAGATGAACCCAGCAGAGCTCGGAGGATTTCCAATGACAACAACAACAGAGCCGTGGACATATTACTGACAACCTTTACATCAACCTTTACATGCATCTCTCTCTCTCTCTCTCTCTCTCTCTCTCTCTCTCTCTCTCTCTCTCTCTCTCTCTCTCTCTCTCTCTCTCTCTCTCTCTCTCTCTCTCTCTCTCTCTCTCTCTCTCTCTCTCTCTCTCTCTCTCTCTCTCTCTCTCTCTCTCTCTCTCTCTCTCTCTCTCTCTCTCTCTCTCTCTCTCTCTCTCTCTCTCTCTCTCTCTCTCTCTCTCTCTCTCTCTCTCTCTCTCTCTCTCTCTCTCTCTCTCTCTCTCTCTCTCTCTCTCTCTCTCTGTGTGTGAGCAGATGGTAATCTGCTGTGCTGCACAGGAGGCTGTGCACATGCAGACACGCACAGTGCACATGTCATGTAAACTCAAATAATACCAATGTGGATGTTCCTCATGGAACCACAGGACCTGGTGTGTGGGGCGACACCGTGCTCGACTGTCGGCCACGTACTCAAACTCCAACCAATGTGCAATCTGTCCTGCTGAGAAGTTGGTGAAGAAAAGCATGCGAGCAGATGACCAAATGGTAACTGTGGAAAGGTCAGAGAGACGTGGGGAAGGACCATCTGGTCCAATCAGAACTGACAGAGACCCAACTGGGATGTTGTGGGCCCTCCAAATATCTCCTGAAGCAAACCACACCCCCCAAGCTGCGTTGTGGAAGCTGCAATGCAATGAATAGAGACACGTAACCAGATTTAAGATAATGAAGGGAGATCTGTCCTTTTAAGAACACAATGAGGGGTCCATGTTGTGTGTACAGCTGCAGGTTTACGTCTAACTGGGATATTTATCCCGTGCTTTGGAAGTCTCCACTGGTTTGTTTGTGACTCAGCTCCGTCATATATTTAGACAAATATAACAAGTCACAACCCAGATGTTACTGGGCTGAAGCTCTGTGAGCAAAGAGAATAGAAACATCGATTCTCTGTAAAGTGTGTGTAAACGTGTGTGATGAGAAACATTAATGTGCTGCTTGATATTCTTTTGGTTGCATAAGGAATAGAAAATGTTTCCAGATGAATACATATACACCAAATATTGCACTTTGCATACAATCTGCTGCTTCCATCGTCTTCGTAGCCCTTAATGTGTGTGTTGCCATGGTAATGCTATGTAACTGTGTCCTTTGCTCATGACCATATTAAGAAGTACTGAGTTCACATAACGTGTGGTGAACAGGTTTAACTCTGCATCTCTATACAAATTCATGGTTTTGGGTTTCATGGTCATCTTCTAGTTGTAAAGCAAAAGGCCAAAGAAGCTTCTCTAAACTCTGCTTCACATCAAAGCTGCTGAAGCTAAACATGTCCTGGACACACGCACGCACGCACACACACACACACACACACACACACACACACACACACACACACACACACACACACACACACACACACACACACACACACACACACACACACACACACACACACACACACACACACACACACACACACACACACACACACACACACACACACACACACACACACACACACACACACACACACACACACACACACACACACACACACACACACACACACACACACACACACACACACACACACACACACACACACACACACACACACACACACACACACACACACCTCTTACCAAATCAATCAGCCAATAAGCAGATCATACGGCCAGCGAGCGCTGCTGGGTCACCGTGAGTGACAGAAGCAGGCGAGGGCCGATCAATCACCCCAATGATTTTAGATGATTACCCCCCACCACCTCCCCCCCCCTGTCCCTCACATCCATTACCTCCCCTCCCCTCCCCCACACCTTCAAATATCATCATAGAAACAGGAGCTGCAGCCACGTGCACGTAAACAACACAAAGATCTGCTTTATTGAACTGAAGACTCTCTCATAACTTGTGTGTGGCATTAATATTCCTTCCTGACTCTCTGGCATGTTGTTGAGATGGACATCAAAGTAGAACTGGTGCATCGCTAAAAATAGCTTCATGTAATGCAGTCATGTAATAGTGACGGCTAACTACGGAAAATATCAATATCTCTTTTGCACTGTGTGTGTGTGTGTGTGTGTGTGTGTGTGTGTGTGTGTGTGTGTGTGTGTGTGTGAATGCACGAGCAGGTTTGAGTGATGACCCACTGAACAGCAGGAAGTCACATGACATAAAGCCAAGGGGGGGGCAAAGGGTCTTCAAAGTTACCCTCGATGTCACTGCGAAAGTAGATTATTATACGTATTATTATTATTATTATTATTATTGTCTCTTAATGAGGTGACAGGATGGGCTGAGGTGGACAGATGAAAATACTTTTTAATATCATCTCATTATTACTTACACTGTGATATTGTCTTGAATGAGATGAACTAAGAGAGAGAGAGAGGAGAGAGAGAGAGAGGGTAGAGAGAGAGGAGAAAGAGAGAGAGAGGGTAGAGAGAGGAGAAAGAGAGAGAGAGAGAGAGAGAGAGAGAGAGAGAGAGAGAAGACAGAGTGAGAGAGAGAGGGGAGAGAGAGGAGAAAGAGAGAGAGAGAGAGAGAGAGGAGACAGAGTGAGAGAGAGAGGGGAGAGAGAGGAGAAAGAGAGAGAGAGAGAGAGAGAGAGGAGACAGAGTGAGAGAGAGAGGGGAGAGAGAGGAGAAAGAGACAGAGAGAGGGGAGAGAGAGAGAGGAGAAAGAGAGAGAGAGAGGAGACAGAGTGAGAGAGAGAGGGGAGAGAGAGGAGAAAGAGAGAGGAGAAAGAGACAGAGAGAGGGGAGAGAGAGAGAGGAGAAAGAGAGAGAGAGAGGAGACAGAGTGAGAGAGAGGAGAAAGAGAGAGAGAGAGGGGAGAGAGAGAGAGGAGACAGAGAGAGAGAGAGGAGAAAGAGAGAGAGAGGGGGGGGAGCTTAACATAAGTAGAAAAGAGGAAGAGGATCCGAGTTGATTGACAGCTGTTGCCTCATTATTAATCTGTTTTGATGATTGGCAGCAGCATCTGGTCTGTAATCACTAAACTGTCAGAACTGCTTGTGAAGCTGTAATCGTTTACTTATCATAACCTGATCTGTGATATCTAAACAACATAAGCAACATTTTAATGTGTTTTAGACGTTAATGTGTTGAACACGTTATTCAGTGATGAGGATCTTTGTAGCACCGACACAACATCTGCTCCATGGCTGAAATATTAATGAAGACGGCTCAGGAAATATGATCATATTTAAAATAATAAGAGCACATTTAAAATAATATAATATTTAAAATAATAATAAGACCACATTTAAAATGATATGGTAATATTTAAAATAATAATATGAGCACATATAAAATAATAATATGAGCACACTGAAAGAGAAATATCTGGATGTATGTTTTCCCGTAAAAAAGAGAGCAAGTTCATCTCTTGCACACATTAGAGGATTATTAATAGCAAATCAAAAACTTAGTTTCCATAGTGACTGTTTGAGTCCATTATGGAAAGTGTCTCCTGTTGTTACCAAGACAACAGCCCGGGCTGAGCGGTGGCTGATCGCTCAGGTGGAGGCCTGAAGGGGACCAGGGGATGCTCCTGTATGCATGTACTGATACACCAATACTATGTGTGTGTGTGTGTGTGTGTGTGTGTGTGTGTGTGTGTGTAACCGACTCATCACTGGCCGCATATCAATAAGATCACTGTTGCTCGTTCTCATGCACTTCATCTGATGATTCCCATACATCTTAAATAATTAAGCATTTTTTATCAGATTATTTGGCCTTTGCAGCGTTTGTGTCTGTTATTGGAGCGACAGGAAGAGTTTCCTTATTAATAGATTATTTATGTAAGAGGTTTCTTCATGGCGTGCTCGTCATGTGTTCTACTCAGTAAGTAAAGTAAACTCACGATGCAATAATACAATATTAGGTTTAATCTTTGCACTCTTAGCCCTGAGCTCACAAGGATGTTTGGAGAAGGTGCATCAGGTGAGACTCCTTGGATAAACATCCTGTCTCATGACACCCAGACCCAAGATCAAGGATCTTAGAACACAGTCGGAGGATTAGAAGAGTCACTCTGAGCGGCTGCTGCCCATTTAGGAAAGCTGGGGAGCGTTGCATTGTGGGACGGACAGCAGGACCAGTGAGACGGGAGGAAAGGTCAAGAGGACAGAGATGGTCCCGTCATAGTGATGGAATATGAATAAGTGTCCTGTATAGCTACCAGAACTAGGTTCTATATAATATATAAACACGCACACACACACACACGCACACACACACACTATACCAGAGTCACAATACAGACACATCCAACATAACTGGAAACAGCCCAACAGTGAGAAGAAACAGAAAGCAGGATATAATAACAATAATAATATTCATATTCATAATATTTAACTAGCCAATGTCTTGCAATGAGACATTTACATGTGTACATGTATACAGAATAGTGCTGGAAACCCTGCATATCAACAACAACAACAACAACAACAACATGTGCCCATTCAACATTCATACAAAGACCTCGTTCACAGCTCCACTGGAGATGTGGGCGGGAATGGTCTGTCTATATGTCCACCTGACCAGGTGAACCCGGTCCAGGTGAACCCGGTCCAGGTGAACCCGGTCCAGCTGAACCCGGTCCAGCTGAACCCGGTCCAGCTGAACCCGGTCCAGCTGAACCCGGTCCAGCTGAACCCGGCCTTCACCCAGTGTCAGCTGGGAGAATTTGTACACAAGTTCATTGTGAAGTAATCTAGTTCATTGTGAAGTAATCTAGTTCGTTGTGAAGTAATCTAGTTCGTTGTGAAGTAATCTAGTTCATTGTGAAGTAATCTAGTTCATTGTGAAGTAATCTAGTTCATTGTGAAGTAATCTAGTTCATTAGCAATACTTCCTCTGCTTTGTGTCTCACGTTCCCTTTTTGTTCTTCATATTGTGAACTTGTGTTTGTGATCATGTGACATGCAGAGGGCAGAACATCTGTGGCTGGTTTGAGGACCATCAACCGGTTTATGATGACAGTCATTAGAAGCTTCACATTGATAATATTTCAGAGCTGTTCCATGATTTAAGATCTGCAGGCTTATTGGAATCTTTTGCATTAGACTGCATCCAAATAAGCCTGTGTATTTGATGGAAAATAACCTTTTTGGAGTTTTGCCCACATCAAATAGTCCCACGTGCTGCGATGTACACAGCATCATGTTACTGGATGGAGGAGGAATCTGAAGGAAGGTTATTAGCCAGCATGAACAGACTGGAGTGATTGCTTTAAATATTAATAATATGAAGTCTCTCTGTGTTTTAATTAAAGCACACAAATAGCTGCTGCCATTGACATTGTATGAAGAGGTGATCTGAGCAGCTGAAAATGAAGGTGCAACTTCATGCCAAAATAAAAGCACCACGTGATCCACATTAAAAGTCATCGGTGCTGCTCCGCCCACATCGGCAGAAGCAAATCTGTGAGGAACCATGAAATTACCAAAGTGGAAAGAAGCTGCAAAGAAACTTTACCAAACGTGTGCAGCTCGCCCCGCTTCACGTTCCCATTGGAGCATGGACACGTGCACCAAACACATGCACGCCCAGGTAGCGTCTATTGAGCCACGACACAGCAATCTGCCCAAATACCGGCACCATAACTCCTCAGATGAAGTTCTGGGCTTCAGCCATGCGAGAGGACCGGCTGAGGGAACCAAGGCACACTTACGTTCCCAGGACCTCTTTGAAGTCGTACTGATCCTTCACATCGGTGGTCTTCTTCTTCCAGGCGTGGCAGTCGTCCCCCAGCGACATCTTCTTGGTGTTACGGTCAGAAACAATACTAGTGAGGAAGAAGAGGAGGAGACGCTCATTAATGCGTTCCAGCAGCAATAAACACAACAAAGCACTCATTGTGCTGCTCACTCTTCATATGGTCGATCGTATTGACTGATAAACATCTTGTTATGACACCCCACAGTGTGCGATGCATGAGGTCATGTGTTCATCTGCCGGGTGAGCGTTATGATGATGCTCTGTGGTCCCAGGAGGAAGGGCAGTAACTTCTCATGGAGCCATCAGCGTCGTGTAAATGCTCCTCACTGGGACTATGTTCACTTCACAGGTGAATAAAGAGTCGCTGGTACTCTGGTTCATGCTACGGTGTTACTTTGGAGGTTCAACATGGCCGACATGAAGCGGAGCTCCTCTAGTTTGTTCTGACAGGTTATGCCCGCAGTCATGTTCAAAACACTTTATGATCAGCAAGTGTGGAATTTATGGTCTGGAGGGCTAAAAGTCACCGTCTACTGGGGTAATAAGTAAACTGAGTCCTTTCATACCACCGCCCAGAATGGGACCCTGGTGTCCACTCTGCAGCGCGGTCAACCTGATGGGTTATTGGATGTCAGCTGATCGGGGATCAACTGTCCTTTAAGCCTCAGAGACACAAACAATGTTCATTCTACTTTGTTTCATGAGTTTCAGAAGAAGCCAACGCTCAGATGTTCGTCCTCGTCTCCCTGTGCTGTACGGCCGTCACATCTAATCCCAGAGAGGACCTCCGACTGCAGACCTGCAGGACTAAAATAGCCCTGTTGGTATCAGCACGCCTCCTCCTCTGTTCCTGCTGCCTGCCTCTCTGCCCGTCTGTCTGCCTGGCTGGCTGTCTCTCTGCTTGTTTCTATGTATCTCTGTCTGTCTGCCTCTCTGTCTGTCTGCCTACCTGCCTGCATATCTGTCTGCCCATCTGTCTGTCTGCCCGTCTGTCTGCCTGTGAGATGATGCAACGTATTGTTCTGGATAACAGGAACAAAGTGCATGGTTCACGGTTCTCCTCTGCGTTCCCTCTGAAGCAGGAAGCGGCTGTGGAGCGGGCTGGTGACAGCGAGCTGAGGCTTGAGCCGTAAGAGGAAGTCTGGCCTGCGTTCCTTTAGCAGCTGCTGCCGGGCACAAACAATGCACCAGATAAGATAATCCTTTATTAGTGCCTGGAACTCTGCTCCTCAGCACATCTTCAGCTCTCTTTCTGTGAGAAGCCAGGGTCCACTACGGAGCCTGATGTTTCATAAACAGTGTTTTCATTGTCAAAGGTCTGGAGTAGATCAATGCGTACGAGTTCAGAAGGATACGACTGTTATGTGAGATTCTTTCTAATGTCTGGGAATGAGGTTGAAGACTATCACTTTGTAATGCAGCTTCTTAAATGGGAAGATTGGCTTGCTTTTGTCAGCATAATTCTTGGATGATAAAAACAATAATAGCAGCAGCTCTCCACGCCATATTATTCAGACAGGGCGTTAAAGTGCATCGCTCAGACTAGAGAGTCCGAACCTTAATAAACCTAAAATAAGGATCCTTTGAAGGAAGCAGTGAGCTCGCTCAGATGAGATTCATTGAGATTAATGTTCATTCATGCACCGACAATGTGTGATATTGAACATCAAAGTCATTTAAACATCAAAGTCATTTAAGTCTATGAATGCATCAACCTTTGCTCGTCATTGGCTGAATTCATTCTAGGAGTTGAAAGGAAATAGCAGCATGCAGCTACGTCTCCTTCAGAACATCTGGAGATATGTTTTACATGAGGCAGCTTCATATCACATTTCAAATCACATATTTCAAGCAATTGGAGCTTTCAGGATCAAGTAGAGCAAGGGGTCTGTTTTTAGGGGCAAGTTTCCAAACGTGGGATAGAAGAGGAGAGACACATGCGGGTATTGTATGAGCACGAAGAGGGGCTGTCCACTGGGGACCCCCAGCCTAGCCCATGAAGCTAGAGGATTTAAGAGGCTGGACATGGGGAGATGCACGATACCAAAACCACAATCCTCCTCTAAGCGTGACATGCAGCATTCATCCCAGACACAGAAGAGTGGCTGTACTCACTGGTTCCCCATTCCTGTGATGTGCAGTGGACAGAAGAAACACACACATGGACACCACCACAGTTAGACGGACCACAAGGGGCAGCTGAGACACACACACACACACACACACACACCTATTATTTCATATCTCAGCAGGCAATCTACGGCCCAGCTCAAAACTGAGAGAAGATCCTGAAGTTCAGAACAGAGACCTGTCACCTGACTCATGTCAACGGACTGCATTTCTGTGACCGTTTGTGATAATCTTCATCTAGTCGTCTCCGGGGCTTAGAGAGGTCAGAGCATAGCTACATGTTTACAGCTACATGTTTACAGCAACATGTTTACAGCTACGCGTTTACAGCTACGTGTTTACAGCTACGTGTTTACAGCTACATGTTTACAGCAACATGTTTACAGCTACGCGTTTACAGCTACGTGTTTACAGCTACGCGTCTGATGTTTACAGCTACGTGTTTACAGCTACGTGTTTACAGCTACGTGTTTACAGCTACATGTTTACAGCCACGTGTTTACAGCTACGTGTTTACAGCTACGTGTTTACAGCTACATGTTTACAGCTACGCGTCTGATGTTTACAGCTACATGTTTACAGCTACATGTCTGATGTTTACAGCTACATGTTTACAGCTACATGTTTACAGGTACATAACTGATGTTTACGGCTACATGTGTGATGTTTACAGCTACATGTTTACAGGTACATAACTGATGTTTACGGCTACATGTCTGATGTTTACAGCTACATGTTTACAGCTACATAACTGATGTTTACAGCTACATGTTTGCATACAGTACAATGCTTCTTCTTCTAATTCTTCATGTTCGTTAACTTCAAGGCTTTAACAGTCTCTTGCATACCGCTCTAAGAAGCTTGAGGCAGCACGAGAAAATCTGCATTCACGCATTTAGTTCAACAGCAAGAATTAGTCAGGGAGCAGCTCCCTGTTTATGATGTCTTTTTAAGATATGTATAAATAAATATAAACAATTACTGTAGTAACTGTTCATATTTAAACACTTTCATGTCAACTGCAACCATTACATTTCATTGTTTGGCCTTTTCTCACCTCATGGAGCCTTTTTTGACCCATGCCATGTGTGGTTATCTTATATATTACATATCTTATCTTATCTTATCTTATGCATGTCTGTGAAGCCGAACACAGATTTCCATGCCAGTTGACAATTCAATCCAATTCAGTTTATTTTGTATAGCCCAATATCACAAATTACAAATTTGCCTCCGAGGGCTTTACAATCTGTACACATACGACATCCCTGTGCCAGGACAATAAAGATTCTAACACATAGACCTCATGAACTTATATTGGAATAGCTCATCTCCTCCATCGCTCCACTGCCCTCGATCCACCAGCTCTGGGTGGAGGCAAACGGAGAGCTTTCCAACAGCCTAATTGGTCAGCTGGTGTCGATGACGTACATTAAATCTCCTCTTAAGCTCATTAATTCCCACACACAGACGAGGTGAGAGAGAGAAATAGAAAGAGGGAAGACGGCATTAGGGAAGGGGTCAAAACTAAAAAGTCACGTCATTTCAGACCGTAAAATGTAGACTATATGATTTGATGAATTCAGAGCTCGATCTGCAGCTTCTGCTCCATGCACGCGCCCACATGTGCACCCTAACTTGAGCCCCCGGAGTAACGACAGTTTTAAAGTGACGCCATCCCCCCAAAGAGCGGCTGGACGCGTCCCTTCAAGCGGGGCGTGAGCGCGTGGGCTGTCAACCCCCCTCGACCTCCTCCATGCAGCCTTTGGGGGAAAGTCCGAGTCCGGGTCCGAGTCCGAGTCCGAGTCCGGGTCCGAGTCGCGGCAGCAGTCGTTCATACCTGAAATGTTCCCGGTCGGGAGGGTCCAGCAGGCGGGTCCGGTGTCCGTCTGTCGGCTCTACAACTCCGAGCGCTCTCACGCGGAATCTTTACTCGGCAACCTCCCCGGCAGCGCTCGTCCTGACGTCACCACCCGGTAGGACCGCCCACGGACCAATCGCTGCTCGAGCTGTGGCGCAGGTAAACGGTTCCGCGGACGCTCATTGGTCACCTGTCAGCCCCTTCACACGTGATCGCCGGGCTGCGCTCAGGATGAAGCGCGTGGAGGTGTGTGGATGTTGGCGTGCAGCCTCCCGTTATTGGTATTACTATTATTATTATTAATATGAAATAGCCTGCTGGAATAACACACACATAGAAACACGACATTCTGTCTGTATTGCATGCTTTATCTTGTAAATGTATTACTTTGCGCGTGTCCATATCCACGCACGGTTTGGGTTATCTGTGTCTAATGTGAGTATGTCTATGTGTTTTTGGCTGAATAACCAATACCAAACCAATATAATGAATATATTGGTGGCGGATTCCTGCAGGCGCAAACCGACTCACTGGAGGTGTGTCGTCTCAGCTTGTGGTGGTCTGGTGCGCCACCTAGTGGAGTGCATGGCCCCAAACAGGCAACGTCTGTCCGTGAGGAGTGAAGACAAACCCCGATGCTGTGAATTGGGTGCACGTTCAGGCTAAAAGGCTCAATATGTGTTGCGCTATTACACATTTTTTTAATTAAAAAAAATATTTAAAAAAGGGATTTATAGTCATTGTTTACTGTGAGTATATACTTTTTATTATTTTATTTTTAGATCTTAATTCCCACAACATGGTTACCTTTTTTATGACACAAACTCCCCTCAGAGGGCTTTACAATCTGTACACATACGACATTCCTGACCTTTGACCTCACATCGGATCAGGAGAAACTCCACAAAAAAAAAACCTTCACGGGGAAAAAAGGTAAGAACCCTTCTGTAGAGCAACAGAGGAGGATCCCTCTCCCCGGATGGACAGAAGAATAGATGTCATGTGACCAGATGAACAGAGTTACATAAACACATTACATGAATATGACAGACATTATTAATAATGAGTAGGCATGAACCATGATCCAGATTTCCACAACCTATCTCTAAGGCTGAGCCCTACAGAGGAAACTCATCTCCTTACTCTATCTCTAAGGCTGAGTCCTAAGGAAGAAACTCATCTCCTTACCCTATCTCTAAGGCTGAGTCCTAAGGAGGAAACTCATCTCCTTACCCTATCTCTAAGGCTGAGTCCTAAGGAAGAAACTCATCTCCTTACCCTATCTCTAAGGCTGAGCCCTAAGGAGGAAACTCATCTCCTTACCCTATCTCTAAGGCTGAGTCCTAAGGAAGAAACTCATCTCCTTACCCTATCTCTAAGACTGAGCCCTAAGGAGGAAACTCATCTCCTTACCCTATCTCTAAGGCTGAGCCCTAAGGAGGAAACTCATCTCCTTACCCTATCTCTAAGGCTGAGCCCTACAGAGGAAACTCATCTCCTTACCCTATCTCTAAGGCTGAGTCCTAAGGAGGAAACTCATCTCCTTACCCTATCTCTAAGACTGAGTCCTAAGGAGGAAACTCATCTCCTTACCCTATCTCTAAGACTGAGTCCTAAGGAGGAAACTCATCTCCTTACTCTATCTCTAAGGCTGAGCCCTAAGGAGGAAACTCATCTCCTTACCCTATCTCTAAGGCTGAGCCCTACAGAGGAAACTCATCTCCTTATCCTATCTCTAAGGCTGAGTCCTAAGGAGGAAACTCATCTCCTTACCCTATCTCTAAGACTGAGTCCTAAGGAGGAAACTCATCTCCTTACCCTATCTCTAAGGCTGAGTCCTACAGAGGAAACGCATCTCCTTACCCTATCTCTAAGGCTGAGTCCTACAGAGGAAACTCATCTCCTTACCCTATCTCTAAGGCTGAGTCCTAAGGAGGAAACTCATCTCCTTACCCTATCTCTAAGGCTGAGCCCTAAGGAAGAAACTCATCTCCTTACCCTATCTCTAAGACTGAGCCCTAAGGAGGAAACTCATCTCCTTACTCTATCTCTAAGGCTGAGCCCTAAGGAGGAAACTCATCTCCTTACCCCATCTCTAAGGCTGAGCCCTAAGGAGGAAACTCATCTCCTTACCTTATCTCTAAGACTGAGCCCTAAGGAGGAAACTCATCTCCTTACCCCATCTCTAAGGCTGAGTCCTACAGAGGAAACTCATCTCCTTACCCTATCTCTAAGGCTGAGTCCTACAGAGGAAACTCATCTCCTTACCCTATCTCTAAGGCTGAGTCCTAAGGAGGAAACTCATCTCCTTACCCTATCTCTAAGGCTGAGCCCTAAGGAAGAAACTCATCTCCTTACTCTATCTCTAAGGCTGAGCCCTAAGGAGGAAACTCATCTCCTTACCCTATCTCTAAGACTGAGTCCTAAGGAGGAAACTCATCTCCTTACCCTATCTCTAAGACTGAGTCCTAAGGAGGAAACTCATCTCCTTACCCTATCTCTAAGGCTGAGCCCTAAGGAGGAAACTCATCTCCTTACTCTATCTCTAAGGCTGAGCCCTAAGGAGGAAACTCATCTCCTTACTCTATCTCTAAGGCTGAGCCCTAAGGAGGAAACTCATCTCCTTACTCTATCTCTAAGACTGAGTCCTAAGGAGGAAACTCATCTCCTTACCCTATCTCTAAGGCTGAGTCCTAATGAGGAAACTCATCTCCTTACCCTATCTCTAAGGCTGAGCCCTAAGGAGGAAACTCATCTCCTTACCCTATCTCTAAGGCTGAGCCCTACAGAGGAAACTCATCTCCTTACCCTATCTCTAAGGCTGAGCCCTAAAGAGGAAACTCATCTCCTTACCCTATCTCTAAGGCTGAGTCCTACAGAGGAAACTCATCTCCTTACTCTATCTCTAAGGCTGATCCCTAAGGAGGAAACTCATCTCCTTACCCTATCTCTAAGGCTGAGCCCTAAAGAGGAAACTCATCTCCTTACCCTATCTCTAAGGCTGAGCCCTAAGGAGGAAACTCATCTCCTTACCCTATCTCTAAGGCTGAGCCCTAAAGAGGAAACTCATCTCCTTACCCTATCTCTAAGGCTGAGCCCTACAGAAGAAACTCATCTCCTTACCCTATCTCTAAGGCTGATCCCTAAGGAGGAAACTCATCTCCTTACCCTATCTCTAAGGCTGAGCCCTACAGAAGAAACTCATCTCCTTACCCTATCTCTAAGGCTGAGCCCTAAGGAGGAAACTCATCTCCTTACCCTATCTCTAAGACTGAGCCCTAAGGAGGAAACTCATCTCCTTACCCTATCTCTAAGACTGAGTCCTAAGGAGGAAACTCATCTCCTTACCCTATCTCTAAGGCTGAGCTCTAAGGAGGAAACTCATCTCCTTACCCTATCTCTAAGACTAGTCTATATTCATGTTCATGTGGAAAGTTGTGAAGCAAAAATACCAATTTAGAATTAATTTTTATATTAATATAAGTGTCTGCTTTTGAATGAGATGTAAGATGATTCATACTTTGTGTGTTTGTTTTAGGAACTTTCGACAAAGACAGCCCAGGTTTCAGAAATTGTGTTTTAGCAAAACACAGAAACAATTTGGCATCTGACAATTCCAGCGGAGGAAATAATGTGCAAACCTGCTTCTGTCAAAAATGCATAAAACGTTGATTTAATTTTTATACTTCAACATTTGTGAATAAAGAATTTCTCACGTAAAAGCATTCATAAGGAACGGCCCTTCTGAGTAAAGGTCCCCTTTTCTCCACGCGGACCACTCGGACCCCCTGACGCTGGGCGGCGCTGTGACGGGGTTTGGACCAGTCGGACCCCCTGACGCTGGGCGGCGCTGTGACGGGGTTTGGACCACTCGGACCTCCTGACGCTGGGCGGCGCTGTGACGGGGTTTGGACCACTCGGACCTCCTGACGCTGGGCGGCGCTGTGACGGGGTTTGGACCACTCGGACCTCCTGACGCTGGGCGGCGCTGTGACGGGGTTTGGACCACTCGGACCCCCTGACGCTGGGCGGCGCTGTGACGGGGTTTGGACCACTCGGACCTCCTGACGCTGGGCGGCGCTGTGACGGGGTTTGGACCACTCGGACCTCCTGACGCTGGGCGGCGCTGTGACGGGGTTTGGACCACTCGGACCCCCTGACGCTGGGCGGCGCTGTGACGGGGTTTGGACCACTCGGACCTCCTGACGCTGGGCGGCGCTGTGACGGGGTTTGGACCACTCGGACCCCCTGACGCTGGGCGGCGCTGTGACGGGGTTTGGACCACTCGGACCCCCTGACGCTGGGCGGCGCTGTGACGGGGTTTGGACCACTCGGACCTCCTGACGCTGGGCGGCGCTGTGACGGGGTTTGGACCACTCGGAACTGCCGGTTGCCTAGTGAAGGAAAACTCTCAGCCGCCGGTTTCCGGTTTCCGAAGTCTCAACGTTGGCATGACGTCACGCGGCCGCCTCGTCCCGGCGTCTCGCGCCTCTTCCTGAAATGAACCAGTACCAGTTCATCAGGGTCGTTGGGAAAGGGAGCTACGGGGAGGTGGACTTAGTGAAGCACCGCGCGGACCGGAAGCAGGTGAGACTAGCACTCCATCTAGCACTCCTCCATCTAGCACTCCTCCATCTAGGACTCCTCCTTCTAGCACTCCTCCATCTAGGACTCCTCCATCTAGGACTCCTCCATCTAGCACTCCTCCATCTAGGACTCCTCCATCTAGCACTCCTCCATCTAGCACTCCTCCATCTAGGACTCCTCCATCTAGGACTCCTACATCAAGTACTCCTACATCATTTCATGTAGCTTTACTTTCATACACTGCTCCCCATAGACACAGCTACGGTTAAGATTGAAAGACGTACTTCAAGTACTTCTACATCGAGTTCTTTTATATGACGTACTTGTACATCAAGTACTTCTACAGCATGTACTACATCAAGTACTTCTACATTGAGTTCTTTTACATGACGTACTTGTACATCAAGTACTTCTACAGCATGTACTACATGACGTACTTCAAGTCCTTCTACATCGAGTTCTTTTATATGACGTACTTGTACATCAAGTACTTCTACAGCATGTACTACATCAAGTACTTCTACATTGAGTTCTTTTACATGACGTACTTGTACATCAAGTACTTCTACAGCATGTACTACATGACGTACTTCAAGTCCTTCTACATCGAGTTCTTGTACATCGAGTTCTTGTACATCAAGTACTTTTCCAGGATGTTTGGGATGTATAATGTGAACACGAGCTGGAAGGCACGACAACACAAAGTCACATGCTAGTGAAGCTCATGTTGTTGTTTACAGTTGACGCATGTTGTCAACTGACCCCGTGACCCCGAGAAGGGGTTGACCCCGTGACCCCGAGAAGGCGTTGACCCCATCCCCCATGGGGACCGTCGTCACCGTCCTGTGGAGGAGGTTTTGTAGTGTGGTCTGAAGATGTAAAGTACTTCATTATTTTAGCTAACTGCATGAATGTGTCGATGTGAGCTGTGGTTCTTCTCCTCGTGGGGACTTTAGATACTTTTGATACTGCCGCAGAGTCACTGGCCATCTTCCTTTTCTCCCAGTACGTTGTTAAAAAGCTGAACCTGACCACCTCCTCCAAGCGGGAGCGGCGTGCTGCCGAGCAGGAGGCGCAGCTGCTGTCGCGGCTGCGGCACCCCAACATCGTGACGTACAGGGAGTCGTGGGAAGGAGACGACTGCCAGCTGTACATCGTGATGGGCTTCTGCGAGGGCGGAGACCTTTATCATCGCCTCAAGCTGCAGAAGGGCGAGCTGCTACCCGAGAGGCAGGTGGTGGAGTGGTTTGTCCAGATCGCCATGGCCCTACAGGTACGGGTTGGGAGTCAAGGTCATGCAAGGGCACGCAGACGAAGGGCGCGGCAGCTGAAGTCATTTGCGATTTTGCTTCGCAGTACCTGCACGAGAGGAACATTCTCCACCGGGACCTCAAGACACAGAACATCTTCTTGACCAAGACCAACATCATCAAGGTCGGGGACCTCGGTATCGCTCGGGTCCTGGAGAACCAGAACGATATGGCCAGCACCCTCATCGGGACCCCGTACTACATGAGCCCGGAGCTCTTCTCCAATAAGCCCTACAACCACAAGGTACGGGGGGCTGTTGGCTCGCCATGTGACCCCTCGTGTGACCCCTCTTGTGACTGCTCATGTGACCCCTCATGTGACCCCTCTTGTGACTGCTCATGTGACCCCTCATGTGACCCCTCATGTGACCCCTCTTGTGACTGCTCATGTGACCCCTCATGTGACCCTTTACGTGACCCCTCATGTGACTGCTCATGTGACCCCTTACGTGACCCCTCATGTGACCCCTCATGTGACCCCTCGTGTGACTGGTCATGTGACCCCTTACGTGACCGCTCATGTGACCCCCCCTATGTGACCCCTTACGTGACCCCTCGTGTGACCGGTCATGTGACCCCTCGTGTGACCCCTCATGTGACCCCTCGTGTGACCCCTCATGTGACCCCTCGTGTGACCGCTCATGTGACTGCACTTGTGACCCCTCATGTGACCCCTCTTGTGACCCCTCATGTGACTGCTCTTGTGACCGCTCATGTGACTGCACTTGTGACCCCTCATGTGACCCCTCTTGTGACCCCTCATGTGACCCCTCATGTGACCCCTCGTGTGACTGGTCATGTGACCCCTTACGTGACCGCTCATGTGACCCCCCCTATGTGACCCCTTACGTGACCCCTCGTGTGACCGGTCATGTGACCCCTCGTGTGACCCCTCATGTGACCCCTCGTGTGACCCCTCATGTGACCCCTCGTGTGACCGCTCATGTGACTGCACTTGTGACCCCTCATGTGACCCCTCTTGTGACCCCTCATGTGACTGCTCTTGTGACCCCTCATGTGACTGCTCTTGTGACCCCTCGTGTGACCCCTTACGTGACCCCTCCTGTGACCCCTTACGTGACCCCTTGTGTGACCGCTCATGTGACCCCTCATGTGACCCTTTACGTGACCCCTCGTGTGACTGCTCATGTGACCCCTTACGTGACCCCTCATGTGACCCCTCGTGTGACTGCACTTGTGACCCCTCATGTGACCGCTCATGTGACTGCACTTGTGACCCCTCATGTGACCCCTCTTGTGACTGCTCTTGTGACCCCTCATGTGACCCCTCTTGTGACTGCTCTTGTGACCCCTCGTGTGACCCCTTACGTGACCCCTCAAGTGACCCCTTGTGTGACTGCTCATGTGACCCCTCATGTGACCCCTCATGTGACCCGTCTTGTGACCCCTCGTGTGACCCCTCGTGTGACCCCTCATGTGACCCCTTACGTGACCCCTCTTGTGACCCCTCACGTGACCCCTTACGTGACCCCTCGTGTGACCCCTCACGTGACCCCCCGTGTGACCCCTCATGTGACCCCTCACTTGACCCCTTACGTGACCCCTCGTGTGACCCCTCACGTGACCCCTCGTGTGACCCCTTACGTGACCCCTCATGTGACCCCTTACGTGACCCCTCGTGTGACCCCTCACGTGACCCCTCGTGTGACCCCTTACGTGACCCCTCGTGTGACCCCTCGTGTGACCCCTCACGTGACCCCTCACGTGACCCCTCGCGTGACCCCTCATGTGACCCCTCATGTGAACCCTCATGTGACCCCTCTTGTGACCCCTCTTGTGACCCCTTACGTGACCCCTCGTGTGACCCCTCATGTGACCCCCTCGTGTGACCCCCTCGTGTGACTCCTCACGTGACCCCTCACGTGACCCCTCTTGTGACCCCTTACGTGACCCCTCTTGTGACCCCTCTTGTGACCCCTTACGTGACCCCTTACGTGACCCCTCGTGTGACCCCTCGTGTGACCCCTCACGTGACCCCTTACGTGACCCCTCTTGTGACCCCTCGTGTGACCCCTTACGTGACCCCTCGTGTGACCCCTCATGTGACCCCTTACGTGACCCCTCACGTGACCCCTCATGTGACCCCTCTTGTGACCCCTTACGTGACCCCTCGTGTGACCCCTTACGTGACCCCTCGTGTGACCCCTTACGTGACCCCTCATGTGACCCCTCATGTGACCCCTCGTGTGACCCCTCACGTGACCCCTCGTGTGACCCCTTACGTGACCCCTCGTGTGACCCCTCACGTGACCCCTCACGTGACCCCTCGTGTGACCCCTCATGTGACCCCTCATGTGAACCCTCATGTGACCCCTCTTGTGACCCCTCTTGTGACCCCTTACGTGACCCCTCGTGTGACCCCTCATGTGACCCCCTCGTGTGACCCCCTCGTGTGACTCCTCACGTGACCCCTCACGTGACCCCTCACGTGACCCCTCTTGTGACCCCTTACGTGACCCCTCTTGTGACCCCTCTTGTGACCCCTTACGTGACCCCTTACGTGACCCCTCGTGTGACCCCTCGTGTGACCCCTCACGTGACCCCTTACGTGACCCCTCTTGTGACCCCTCGTGTGACCCCTTACGTGACCCCTCGTGTGACCCCTCATGTGACCCCTTACGTGACCCCTCACGTGACCCCTCATGTGACCCCTCTTGTGACCCCTTACGTGACCCCTCGTGTGACCCCTTACGTGACCCCTCGTGTGACCCCTCGTGTGACCCCTCTTGTGACCCCTCACGTGACCCCTCATGTGACCCCTCTTGTGACCCCTTACGTGACCCCTCGTGTGACCCCTTACGTGACCCCTCACGTGACCCCTCATGTGACCCCTTACGTGACCCCTCTTGTGACCCCTTACGTGACCCCTCGTGTGACCCCTCGTGTGACCCCTCATGTGACCCCCTCGTGTGACCCCTTACGTGACCCCTCATGTGACCCCTCTTGTGACCCCTTACGTGACCCCTCACGTGACCCCTCATGTGACCCCTCTTGTGACCCCTTACGTGACCCCTCACGTGACCCCTCATGTGACCCCTCGTGTGACCCCCTCGTGTGACCCCTTACGTGACCCCTCTTGTGACCCCTCGTGTGACCCCTTACGTGACCCCTCCTGTGACCCCTTACGTGACCCCTCGTGTGACCCCTCGTGTGACACCTCATGTGACCCCCTCGTGTGACCCCTTACGTGACCCCTCACATGACCCCTCATGTGACCCCTCTTGTGACCCCTTACGTGACCCCTCGTGTGACCCCTTACGTGACCCCTCACGTGACCCCTCATGTGACCCCTCATGTGACCCCTCTTGTGACCCCTCATGTGACCCCCTCGTGTGACCCCTTACGTGACCCCTCACGTGACCCCTCATGTGACCCCTCATGTGACCCCTCTTGTGACCTCTTACGTGACCCCTCGTGTGACCCCTTACGTGACCCCTCCTGTGACCCCTCACGTGACCCCTCCTAGTAAACGCCTTACCGATGGATGCTCTGTTTCTAGTCCGATGTGTGGGCCCTGGGCTGCTGCGTGTATGAAATGTCCACCCTGAAGCACGCCTTCAATGCCAAGGACATGAACTCACTGGTGTATCGCATCGTGGAAGGAAAGGTGGGTTTCGTCTTCCTACACACGTCTTATGACACGTTCTGTGAAAGTCAAGTTTGAGTGACAGCGTTTAATAATCGTTCCTCTTCTATACGGTGTGCTCTGGTTCTGGAACCTGATTCTAGGGATGTCGTTTACTTCACAATGACTTGTAACTTCTCTCTGGTTTCCTCCTCAGCTCCCACAGATGCCCAGTAGGTATGACCTCCAGTTGGGAGAGCTGATCCAGAGCATGCTGTGCAAGAGACCTGAAGACCGGCCCGACGTCAAGCTGATCCTCCGGCAGCCCTACATCAAGCGGCAGATCGCTCTGTTCCTCGAGGCCACGAAAGAGTAGGAAGCACCGACGGCTGTGATGTCTCCTGTTGTTTGTTCACAGCGGAAGTAGAATCTGTATCTTCTCCGATATGTTTATGTTGGATTTGGTTCTCACCAGAAAAACTGCCAAGTCAAGAAAGCAAGCTGGAGGAGGTGGAGGTGGAGGTGGAGGTGGAGGTGGAGGTGGAGGTGGAGGTGGAGCCATCAATGGACCGTCTGGGGTGTCCCATCGGCCTGAGCGAAGCCCCCAGCCGGAGCCCTTTGTCAGAGGGAGGCGGGTGAGTGACCGGAGACACTGACCACTCGACTCATGTGAATGATGTGTACATGATGTTTGAAACGTACGCCATGAGTTCTTCAATCTTGTAATAAACTAATAGTGACGCGCAGGTGTTTCCTGTAAAACTCCACCCTGCTAGTGTAGAAGCTGCTCTTCGTGTCTGAGTGCGTTTGAATGCTTTTTATTTATATGCCACGTGAACATACGGCCGGCATGGACAGTAAAGGGTGAAGATTCATGCTAACGATGAGCTAACACGATACCAAACCAACACAAAATGTATCTTGCAGCTTTATATTTATATTTATTACCTACATTCCCTCCTGAATAAGTTTAATTATTGATTATTTATGTTCAACATGTTTGTGTAGATACATTCAGGTAGTGAGATGTCATAGAGAGTCCCGTGGAGCCTGTTTACCCAAACAAGATGTCCTTCATCCTCAGAAAGAAGAGAAAGCTCCAGTCCAAACACCACCACCCCCCAGACCTCCAGCTGAGGCTCTGAGAGCCAGCACCACGTCCCTGGCAACGATCAGCAACGTTCATGTCCAGCTGCAGGAGGACGAGGACCTGACGGAGAAGCCCCACCCAATGGGTACTGAAGCTATGACTCACAGTGTGGACAAAGACAGCAAGGGGAGAGGGAAGCCAGACCCCCCTGGTCAGCCCCCTCTGAAGGCGGGATCAGGTGGAGCAGGTGAGAGGAGGGCCTCCAATGGCGTGTTAGACCTTCGTCCACAGGCCACGCCCAGCCCTGGGGACGCAGGTCCTGTCGGGGGGGAGAAACAGATGTCAGCTGTGGGAGATAACAATGATACCTGGGAGCTGCTGCAAGAGGCTGGCATGCAGAACCCCAAGCTGGACCCTCACATCCATGAGAGGAGACCTGCACACAGACCCAACAGAGACAATATGGAGCCAGTTGTGGAAGTGGACGGGAAAGGAGACACCGTTACCCTTCTCAAGGGCGCCCCGACACAACGCCGGACCTCAGGCGTCCAAGTAAGTGCTCCTCGTGACAGAGTCTCAGGGAGACATCTCGTCTACTTCTTCATCGTGGTCGTTCATGTCTTCTTAGGAACGCCTGGAATCTACGGAAAAGCTGTTGGAGCCGTTCCCTCCAACTCTGGTGAGCGTTGAAGTCACTGCAGCCAGAATAAAGACCCTCAGCCGGCGCTGCGACGCCCAGTGGCTCAAAGTGGAAACGTGTCATTGTGTCTGTTTAGGAGCCGGTTCGAGAGGAGTCTCCCATACCGGGTGGGCCGGGTCCGACCGGTGGGCCGGGTCCGGCCATTCAGCATCCAACTCCTCTGTCCTCCTCATCAGACCCGTCTCCCTCCCGGCAGCACCGAGGGAGGGGCGTCACACCACTCCATGGGGAGCAGAGCCGGGTAAAGACGATTGCATGAGCTCACGATGGGCACGTAAACTTCGGGTCTTGAAGTTGGGCTCTGAATTCAAATATGAAATAATGTGAAATATCACGGAGGCTCGTGGGATAACGGGACTTCTGCTTTTTGCTCTAACGAACCATCATATTGCATTTGTGAATGGACGCTCACAATTTAAGTTCAAGTCCAGATATGATTGTTGGAAATATGCTTTTCTTCCCGGTAGTCCAAGGCGACGGCTCCTCGGCCTTTACCTCCTCCTCCTGTTGAGAGCGTGGCCGGCAGGAGGAGGAGGGGCACGGAGGGCCAGAGAGCCGGTGGAGCCCCCCCCTCCTCCTCTGGGGGTGGGGTCCTGCAGGTGAGCTCCTCCTGCTGCTCACTGTATGAAGACCCTTTGTTGTATTTCTGAATAATCTGCCTGAAGCGCATAAGAAGCATTGTTTCAGTCAAAGCCTTTGAGGTCACAGTTTGGACAAAAAGATTGAAATATAGAATAAGTACCAAACATGTGAAAAGTTGTTTCTGTCCTGATTCTCGTTGTGTCGATGGTTTTGATTTATTGATCCAGGCTGAGATCAGCCTGTTAATCACAATATGGGTGCGTTGTATTTTCAGGACCGGCCTCTGTCTGCCAGAGAGAGAAGAAGACTGAGGCAGTCCGGGGAGGTCTCCAGCCAGCCAGGTAACAGACAGACAGACAGACAGACAGACAGACACAGAGACAGACAGACAGACAGACAGAGACACAGAGACAGACAGACAGACAGACAGAGACACAGAGACAGACAGACAGACAGACAGACAGACAGAGAGACAGACAGAGACACAGAGACAGACAGACACAGAGACAGACAGACAGACAGACAGACCCAGAGACAGACAGACAGACAAAGACACAGACAGACAGACAGAGACAGACAGACAGACCCAGAGACAGACAGACAGACAGACAGACACAGAGACAGTCAGTCAGTCAGTCAGTGTGCACATTTTAAGTCTTTACATGATTCCAGATCTCAGAGTGTAGTTTACTTGTTAGTTCTTTCCACAGTTGTTGGTGTTATGAGAAGGGCCTCCTATGACGTCTCCTCCACCAAAGATCAGCACCACAGCGCTCCAGGTATCAGGTCTGCCTCAGACTGCATCACTGGGACCAGGTCTACCTCAGACTGCATCACTGGGACCAGGTCTACCTCAGACTGCATCACTGGGACCAGGTCTGCCTCAGACTGCATCACTGGGACCAGCTGTCAGGTACTCACTGAGTACACAAAGGAAACTGCCAAAACCAAACCAAAGGCTGAATGTGATTTAAAACGGAGGTCTGTGTCTCGACCGCAGGATAAGTTGCCGGGGCAACGGTCCGATGAAGACGAGTGCAGCTCGTCCACAAGTTCCACAGAACGTTCGGAGGGAGACTGCAGGGAAAGGTGAGCGAGGACCAGAGGACATGACAGCATCAGGCTCACCATGCGGATTCAGTGTTTAGCTCTGGGAAGTCCACATTGACACATTGGCTTTTCACATTGCTTGAGAAAGATTTGATGTGTAATCATGATTCATGCAGGAAGGCTGAATCCAGCGACATGCAGGACTTAGTCCACATGATGACCCGGACTCTGGGAATGGAGACCGGAGACGGTGTGAGTGAGGCGGACGGCGCGTTTGGCTCTACGGCGTTACCAGAGTTCAAACTGAACAGGAAGTACAGAGACACTCTGGTGCTTCACGGGAAGGCTCGAGAGGAAGTGGAGGACTTGTCCCTCGGGGAAATACCAATCGGTGAGAGACTTAACTCTGTTAGGATCATTCTGCGACTCTTTTGTGTTTAACCAGCTCTTCCCCCCCGAAAGGCTCCACGTCTGGTCCGGCCAAGATCCGGAGAGCCATAGAGCACTTGAGGACAGACGTGGTGAAGGGTCTGGGGGTCAAGCTGCTGGACCGGGTCCTGGAAATCATGGAGGTGGAGGACGACGCCAAACGAGAAGTATGCTTTAAAAGCAGCGGATCACATGTGGTGTCACTGAACAGGTTAATACGCTGTGCACTTCTATCCCAGGAAGAGTAACCCAAGCCAGACAGCTGTGGTACTCAGGAACTGAGTTAATGTTCTGACACCCTCAGATGAATGGACTTTAGGATCTAATGGAATGATATTCTTATATAACTGAGAATAGATGAACTGGCTGATGCACAATATGATTAATTGAACTGTGAAGTTGGTGTAGAACTCCATTAATTCATAAATGATCCTATTTCTGGCTGCAGCTTTGCCTCCGTGACCAGATGGGAGCCGAGAAGTACC
This sequence comes from Cyclopterus lumpus, assembly GCF_009769545.1. Classification (NCBI taxonomy): domain Eukaryota; kingdom Metazoa; phylum Chordata; class Actinopteri; order Perciformes; family Cyclopteridae; genus Cyclopterus; species Cyclopterus lumpus. The sequence continues at coordinate 1,190,136 of NC_046970.1, read as the reverse complement.
GAGCGTACGCCGTGATGGTGAGGCAGCTGAAGTTCTTTGAGGACATTGCCACCAATGTTTCGTGAACGTTGTTTATGTACACATACACATTGTTGTGAAGAGGTAAACATCTTAAAAATCTCTGATGGGAAACTTTGTCTTTGGGAGAAATTTGACAGTTTAAGTAGAAACAGTCAATATTGTTCATGAAAAATAATGAGTTTCCTTCCGTGCCTCAACCACAACACAATCGTATGTAAATGACTGTAAAGTTGTTTTTCTCATTCTTCAAACAGAATGTTATTATTCCTGTAATCTTCAGGATTTCTATGCAATGATGTTAAAGCACTCCTTAACTTTCTACTTTTTTTCGTGGATACTTGCAATTATTTATAAGGCAAGCTATAATTTCAATAACTGGTTTAGATGTATCTCTGAAGATCTAGATCACTTATTCGGCTGTATTGTATTTGATTATACACAATGTGATATAGATGTATTGTAGATATTGAAATATTTTCTATTAAATCTTGTTTTCTTTAGTTTACACTATTTTCCATAATGTTAAAGACCACAATCAAATAGTTTCATTGAGAGCAACAAAAAAGGGAATGCACTAAATAAAAAAACAGCTTTTTTGTACTCCAATAAATAAATAAAAATTCTAAATAAAAATGAAACAATATCAGATGTTTATTTGGACACACGTAATTCATTATCAAACACTGTGACCACGAAGTGAGACAAAGGGATGTCTGAGCAGCCGGACCGATGGGAGTTATTTGTGTTTCTTCTTCTTGAGACTTTCCTGAGGTTTTTGGATGGACTCCCCGCTGATCTCTGGTATGGTTGGCTGCCAGGACAGAGGATTCTTCCTGAACATGGGCCATGGAGGCAGCGTCAACTAGTCAGGGACCGAAGAAGAGGTTATAAAATGTGGGCTGGTAAAGAAGTGGTTACAACCACAAGACAGGCATCAATGTGCATAGCGGGTCAAATTGTACTAATCTATGGTGTGAACAGACTAGTGTACAATGGCAGAAGGTTCATTGCATCGTTCCTTCGCTCAGAAAAACAACTTACCACACAGGATATAACGAAGCCAGCCAAGACGATGTACACGGTCCACCCAAACTGTTCAATGATCAGACCATACACAAACCCAATCACCTGGAAAGAGATGTTTATCAGTACACCTGACACCAGGTGAAAACTCAGTGGTGTGGTGTGTTGTGTGGTTAGTTACCGCTGAGATGAGTATTATTCCTTGGAAAATCTGTTCAGCCAGTTTCTGGCCTTTATAATCCTGTAACACAAGAGACGTATAGCATGATGAAGGCAGCATCAAGAGCAACATCAGCACAGATGGAGGTTCTTTGGGTGGTGGGCAAAATAAATAGCTGTCCCTAACCTCAGTGACAGGTTAACCTAACATGAGCCATACTGGATGGTTAATACAACCCAACATGAGCCATACTGGATGGTTTTACAACCTAACATGAGCCATACTGGATGGTTAATACAACCCAACATGAGCCATACTGGATGGTTAATACAACCCAACATGAGCCATACTGGATGGTTTTACAACCTAACATGAGCCATACTGGATGGATGGTTAATACAACCTAACATGAGCCATACTGGATGGATGGTTAATACAACCCAACATGAGCCATACTGGATGGTTTTACAACCTAACATGAGCCATACTGGATGGTTAATACAACCCAACATGAGCCATACTGGATGGTTAATACAACCCAACATGAGCCATACTGGATGGTTAATACAACCTAACATGAGCCATACTGGATGGTTTTACAACCTAACATGAGCCATACTGGATGGTTAATACAACCCAACATGAGCCATACTGGATGGTTAATACAACCCAACATGAGCCATACTGGATGGTTTTACAACCTAACATGAGCCATACTGGATGGATGGTTAATACAACCTAACATGAGCCATACTGGATGGATGGTTAATACAACCCAACATGAGCCATACTGGATGGTTTTACAACCTAACATGAGCCATACTGGATGGTTAATACAACCCAACATGAGCCATACTGGATGGATGGTTAATACAACCTAACATGAGCCATACTGGATGGTTAATACAACCTAACACAGAGGAGCCATACTGGATGGTTAATACAACCTAACATGAGCCATACTGGATGGTTAATACAACCTAACACAGAGGAGCCATACTGGATGGTTAATACAACCTAACATGAGCCATACTGGATGGATGGTTAATACAACCCAACATGAGCCATACTGGATGGTTAATACAACCTAACATGAGCCTTACTGGATGGTTAATACAACCTAACATGAGCCTTACTGGATGGTTAATACAACCTAACATGAGCCTTACTGGATGGTTAATACAACCTAACATGAGCCATACTGGATGGTTAATACAACCTAACATGAGCCTTACTGGATGGTTAATACAACCTAACATGAACCATACTGGATGGTTAATACAACCTAACACAGAGGAGCCATACTGGATGGTTAATACAACCTAACATGAGCCTTACTGGATGGTTAATACAACCTAACATGAGCCATACTGGATGGTTAATACAACCCAACATGAGCCATACTGGATGGTTAATACAACCTAACATGAGCCTTACTGGATGGTTAATACAACCTAACATGAGCCATACTGGATGGTTAATACAACCTAACATGAGCCATACTGGATGGTTAATACAACCCAACATGAGCCATACTGGATGGTTAATACAACCTAACATGAGCCTTACTGGATGGTTAATACAACCTAACATGAGCCTTACTGGATGGTTAATACAACCTAACATGAGCCTTACTGGATGGTTAATACAACCTAACATGAGCCTTACTGGATGGTTAATACAACCTAACATGAGCCATACTGGATGGTTAATACAACCCAACATGAGCCATACTGGATGGTTAATACAACCTAACATGAACCATACTGGATGGTTAATACAACCTAACATGAACCATACTGGATGGTTAATACAACCTAACATGAGCCATACTGGATGGTTAATACAACCCAACATGAGCCTTACTGGATGGTTAATACAACCTAACATGAGCCATACTGGATGGATGGTTAATACAACCTAACATGAGCCTTACTGGATGGTTAATACAACCTAACATGAGCCATACTGGATGGTTAATACAACCCAACATGAGCCATACTGGATGGATGGTTAATACAACCCAACATGAACCATACTGGATGGTTAATACAACCTAACATGAGCCTTACTGGATGGTTAATACAACCCAACATGAGCCTTACTGGATGGTTAATACAACCCAACATGAGCCTTACTGGATGGTTAATACAACCTAACATGAGCCATACTGGATGGATGGTTAATACAACCTAACATGAGCCATACTGGATGGTTAATACAACCCAACATGAGCCATACTGGATGGTTAATACAACCCAACATGAGCCATACTGGATGGTTAATACAACCTAACATGAACCATACTGGATGGTTAATACAACCTAACATGAGCCATACTGGATGGTTAATACAACCTAACATGAGCCATACTGGATGGATGGTTAATACAACCCAACATGAGCCATACTGGATGGATGGTTAATACAACCCAACATGAGCCATACTGGATGGTTAATACAACCTAACATGAGCCATACTGGATGGTTAATACAACCTAACATGAGCCTTACTGGATGGTTAATACAACCCAACATGAGCCTTACTGGATGGTTAATACAACCTAACATGAGCCATACTGGATGGTTAATACAACCTAACATGAGCCTTACTGGAGCAGCTGTTATCAATGCAACGTTAGTTTAGGTTTAAGCTAAGTTAGCTGCCGTTAGCTTGTAGAAGAGTAAGTTAGCCGCCGTTAGCTTGTAGAAGAGTAAGTTAGCTGCCGTTAGCTTGTAGAAGAGTAAGTTAGCCGCCGTTAGCTTGTAGAAGAGTAAGTTAGCCGCCGTTAGCTTGTAGAAGAGTAAGTTAGCCGCTGTTAGCTTGTAGAAGAGTAAGTTAGCTGCCGTTAGCTTGTAGAAGAGCAGGGGTGGATATAACAGCTCCACTATCTTACCATGTGCGAGGGAATGGACTTGAATATCGACAACATAGTTTCTCTTCGGAGGGAACGAGCAGAAACGGAAAGAATTGGGTTGAAACGCTCGTCGGTCGACTTCCGGTTTCAAACGGAGACGTCGTGTTGTGAAGGACCTCCGATGAGGACTCGAGGTAGCTGCGCAGGGTCACACTTTTTTGGTAAATCTGGTTTCATGTAAGTGAAAATCTTTGCTCGTCGATATGCTTAGTGTCTTATTAGCTATCCTAGATTAAGCATGCGCTTATATTATAACGTTAGTCTTTACTGTAAACAGCAAGCAGACGGACCATTACAATCAGGCGAACGCGCGGGCAGCTTTTACTGTTGGTGTTGAGTTGGCAGTTTGGCTGCAGCGTCTTAACCGATTTATATTAGGAGTTAAAATGTCCTGTCGGATATCTTTTAGGAGTTAAAATGTCCTATCAGATATATATTAGGAGTTAACATGTCCTGTCGGATATATATTAGGAGTTAACATGTCCTGTCAGATATATATTAGGAGTTAACATGTCCTGTCGGATATATATTAGGAGTTAACATGTCCTGTCAGATATATATTAGGAGTTAACATGTCCTGTCGGATATCTTTTAGGAGTTAACATGTCCTGTCGGATATATATTAGGAGTTAAAATGTCCTGTCAGATATATATTAGGAGTTAACATGTCCTGTCGGATATCTTTTAGGAGTTAAAATGTCCTGTCGGATATCTTTTAGGAGTTAACATGTCCTGTCGGATATCTTTTAGGAGTTAAAATGTCCTATCAGATATATATTAGGAGTTAACATGTCCTGTCGGATATATATTAGGAGTTAACATGTCCTGTCAGATATATATTAGGAGTTAACATGTCCTGTCAGATATATATTAGGAGTTAAAATGTCCTGTCGGATATATATTAGGAGTTAAAATGTCCTGTCGGATATCTTTTAGGAGTTAAAATGTCCTGTCAGATATATATTAGGAGTTAACATGTCCTGTCAGATATATATTAGGAGTTAACATGTCCTGTCAGATATATATTAGGAGTTAACATGTCCTGTCAGATATCTTTTAGGAGTTAAAATGTCCTGTCAGATATTAGGAGTTAACATGTCCTGTCGGATATCTTTTAGGAGTTAACATGTCCTGTCAGATATATATTAGGAGTTAAAATGTCCAGTCGGATATCTTTTAGGAGTTAAAATGTCCTGTCGGATATATATTAGGAGTTAAAATGTCCTGTCGGATATCTTTTAGGAGTTAAAATGTCCTGTCAGATATATATTAGGAGTTAACATGTCCTGTCGGATATATATTAGGAGTTAAAATGTCCTATCAGATATATATTAGGAGTTAACATGTCCTGTCAGATATATATTAGGAGTTAAAATGTCCTGTCAGATATCTTTTATGAGTTAAAATGTCCTGTCAGATATATATTAGGAGTTAAAATGTCCTGTCAGATATATATTAGGAGTTAACATGTCCTGTCAGATATCTTTTAGGAGTTAAAATGTCCTGTCAGATATCTTTTATGAGTTAAAATGTCCTGTCAGATATATATTAGGAGTTAAAATGTCCTGTCAGATATATATTAGGAGTTAACATGTCCTGTCAGATATCTTTTAGGAGTTAAAATGTCCTGTCAGATATTAGGAGTTAACATGTCCTGTCGGATATCTTTTAGGAGTTAAAATGTCCTATCGGATATCTTTTAGGAGTTAACATGTCCTGTCAGATATATATTAGGAGTTAACATGTCCTGTCGGATATATATTAGGAGTTAAAATGTCCTGTCGGATATCTTTTAGGAGTTAAAATGTCCTGTCAGATATATATTAGGAGTTAACATGTCATGTCAGATATATATTAGGAGTTAACATGTCCTGTCAGATATATATTAGGAGTTAACATGTCCTGTCAGATATCTTTTAGGAGTTAAAATGTCCTGTCAGATATTAGGAGTTAACATGTCCTGTCGGATATCTTTTAGGAGTTAAAATGTCCTATCGGATATCTTTTAGGAGTTAACATGTCCTGTCAGATATATATTAGGAGTTAACATGTCCTGTCGGATATATATTAGGAGTTAAAATGTCCTGTCGGATATCTTTTAGGAGTTAAAATGTCCTGTCAGATATATATTAGGAGTTAACATGTCATGTCAGATATATATTAGGAGTTAACATGTCCTGTCGGATATATATTAGGAGTTAAAATGTCCTGTCAGATATCTTTTAGGAGTTAAAATGTCCTGTCGGATATATATTAGAAGTTAACATGTCCTGTCAGATATCTTTTAGGAGCCTTAATGTCCTATCAGATATCTTTTAGGAGTTAAAATGTCCTGTCAGATATCTTTTAGGAGCCTTAATGTCCTATCAGATATCTTTTAGGAGCTTCCCTCACCTCATTTGTAGATGTTTTTAATTTAAGCACATTATTAAAGCCACAAGGCGGGTTTATCTCAGTCTTCAGTAGCTAGCCAGCTAATGCATCTTGGGCTCAGATCTTTAACATTTGTAATGTTTTTATTTGTACTTTTATCAGGCTACTGGAGGAACGTATGAGGCCGTTGTCATGACACTGAGGAAAGGTAAAACAATAGTTCAATAGGAACTAGTAGACTCATGTTGAATATAATATACTAATGTTGAGGAACAATTGTCTTTCATTACCATTCAACATGCTCTATAGATGTGTTTGCTTTGTGCACGGCGGTCATGAAGGTCATGAAGGTCATGAACACTGTAAGAGTTCAGAGAATCTCGAGCTACCTTGTGCTTGGAAGAAGAAGCTCCGAAGCCAGAGATATATAATAATCATTATTTAATCATAACAAACAAGAGTCATCAGTATACATACATGGTCCAGGCCCGGACGCGCTCACATGGCTTCACTTCCACAGTCTCCTGACTTAGCCAACAGTTTCTGTCTGGCGTCACCACGTAAGAGACCAAATTCACGTCTCACAATTAGTTTTATTGGCAGTCCATTCGCTGAGCTAAGCTCCCATTGGTTAGTGGAGGTATTCATGTAAATACCTTTCAGAGACACAGCATGCTACGCTGACCAGCGAATAAGACATAAGGTTCACACCTGAGGGTTAGTTCCATTGGCCACTTCAAAGAATGCCTCAAATCAAATCAGGTTTTAATCGGCATCCCTTTAACTATTGTCTAAACAACAAAACATCCATTCATTCCCATGCATCATACAATTAATCATTACATTTGTCATTAACAAACAGAATAATAAAACAGTGATCCTCTCTTATGCTTCATAATACATTCCTCAGAATATTCCTCAAATTAATTATCATATCTTTCTTTATGTATTAATTTAAAACATAACCTCTCTTATCTACATGTGCAAGTGTATATAAAATCCACTACAACCTAACAACACCCAGTATGTTACTCACTGGTGGAGCTGAACACCCAGTATGTTACTCACTGGTGGAGCTGAACACCCAGTATGTTACTCACTGGTGGACTCTTCCTGTTAGTGGTGCTGCCGCTGTGGGCTCCTTCAGGGAGGACCTGTACAGACCCCCCGGAGCCCCGTCGCCCCCCATCGACCTGATGCGGCACGTCAGGCATCACGGTGAGTTCTGGTTCGTTTGAAAGAAAACTCAAATCAATGAGCTATTGGCTGTAGATGCAACATTTTAGATACGGAGAAGCTAATTGTAGTTAATGATGTATTGGTTATTGTGACACGTCCACGTATAGTATCCACAATACTGGCCACATGAGTATATACTCACGGCGTGAGCTGCGTACGTGTAACAAGCTTGTGTAGTGTTTTTAAACAGATGGTTCATATCAACGGATGACAGTGGCATCAATCTTCTCATGTAACTCTCTGGAAGATTGGGAATTAATGTACCTCCTAAAATATTGAACTAGTCATTTCACAGACGCTTTGTTGTAAAAGCATTGTGCCAGTTTAATTATATTAGAAATTCCAACTATTAAAGGTTAAACTATTTGAATGTTTTCCAGGCTCTACAGGTGCTGGAAGCCGCTCCTCCACTACAAACCCCGGGGGAGGACCTCCTCCGACGTGTGGGAGAAGTGGTTCATTCAGGACCCCTGTGAACACTTTTCTGTACCCAATGAGTCTTCTTACCTCACTTCTTTCCAGGAGCTCTGCCATGGAGCTGCCATGCATCATCTCAGATACCTGGCGACACACTGAGCTGAAGCCTGATGACGTCAGCAGGTCCGTTTACATGCAGCTCAATTCACTTTATCTGCATACTAGAGGATTTGACTGCACACAGCCCGTCATTACTTCATGGAAAAGTAGTTTTATGCTAAACATTTATATCCTTTAACAGTATTCCATTGTTATCGCCGTGCAGCAAAGTAACATTGCACATTTTATAACGCCTGTTTTTTAAAATGGCATTTTATGCAGACCACTAATCAAGCCACACTTCTACAGAAATCTGTTTACACCATCTTATGCGTTATAGAAAAGGTTTTATATTGCCTTGCAGGTGTAAATATTTTTCCTCTTGGCACATGAAGTAAGTTATCAAGTCTTGTTTTTGTAGATTATGCAATATTTCCTCGGTGTAAAATAAGGTGCAGTGAAACTGTAGCAACAGCATGAAACCACTTTTGGAAAAATATGACAAATTAAGGTTTTAGAGGATTTTATTACATTTATAGTATATCGTCTATATACAGTATTCTGCATGAACACAAAATGACCTCTGGACATTTAAAACCCAGTCGATATATACACACACCATAGATGAAGTCCATGTCTGGGAACAGAGTCCTAGACAAACTACTACATGAGGCTGAGGCATGTCGTCTAGGATCAGGTCTGGAAACTGTCCGTCTTCCAGATTCAAAGTTTAAAAGGGAACGAACGCAGACCCCGAAACCTTTCAAACGGGACTCTGAGCCATGAGGCGTTCAAGGCACCCGACACGGGTTCTTTACATCAGCATGTGCACGCTGATAAATGTGCGTCTGCACCAACTGCAGACAAAGCCAGCCGCGCTCATTTGAAGTCGGTGTTGAAGTCGTAGGCGTCAGCTTCTCCGCCAGCGGGGACGGACTGGAAGTGCACACGGCCCGTTGGTCCTGGAAGAGGAGACGTAAAAATAAGCTCTACGTGGTGCGTATTTTATTAATACAGATATTAAAAGGACATTACTTACTCTTGAGTGGCTGTGGTTCCTCTGGTTCTTGTGTTTCATTCGTCTCCTCAGCACTTTGCAACGGCTGCTGTAACAAAAGGAGACGTTTCAACTTGTCCAACAAACCTCAAACGCATCTTGATTCAAAGAGTTCCAGCAGCAGGATCAGAGTTGGATTAGAGTCTTCACATAAAATCGAGACTTGCGTTTTTTTGTCCTCATTTCCTGGAGACCAGCATGTGTAACAGTGAAGACTAAACCTTCCATCATTACCTCATTGTTCTGCTCCGCAGCAACAGGTTTCTCCTCAGAGTCGGCGACACTCAGCAGACCGGCCGTCGGGCCTTTCGAGATGAAGCCGATGCTGCTGGCCTGGCTTGGGAATTTAACGCCTAAAAAGCAAATGTTGTTTTCAGCCAAGAGTCTTAAGGGCCTCCGAGAGCCAATGTCGGTCGCATCAATATTTAGTGTTATTGTATTATTTACCTTTCAGAGTTTCCTCGTTGCCCGTTTTCAAAAGGTTCAGATCCCAGCCGCTCTGCACCGCCGTGTCTGCAGGGAGACCGGGGTTCTCCGGCGCCTTGCAGAGGTTCTCCGGCACCTTGCAGTGGTAGCTCACCGTGGCTCTGAGGAGACGGACTATTAGATCACTGCCTGCTTACTTCATGCAGTTACACCATGACTTCATTCTGGCACAGTGCGGGATCAGAGTTGGATTAGAAGTCTTCATAATGAGATCCAGACTTGCGTTTTGTGTCCTCATTTCCACACCGATGCCTCCAGCCGCCCTCTTTGTTTCATGCACTTACCCGGTCCAGTCAGCAAGGAACGATGCGGCAGCATGGGCCGTGTTCGGGACGCCACCCTTCTGCAGATAGCCACGCTTTTTGGCGAAAAGGGTGACAAACTCCAGAGAGTTTCTGAAGTCTGGGACATTATACTGAAGCATGATCTGAAATCATGAGAACACATGACCTGAAATTATTTTTAAAAATCACAAGGGAACAACCAAAGCCAAGGACTCCTGTCTTGTGATTGACTCCTACCTGGCTGTGGTCACACTGCTTCAGCAGAGTCCTGACTGCCTCCAGGACACTGCCTTGGCCCTCCTCCACCTGCAGGCTCCTCAGAGCCATGGAGGCAGGCGGGTTTGATGGCGACGCCACGACTCCTGGGCTGTCTATCAACTTCACGTTCTTCAAGATGTGAACCTCTTGCATGGACCTGATGGGGTGGAAACAGGGAACATTTGACTGTTGGATTAAACTACAAAAAATGGGGGCTTGAGAAGTGTTGATCTAAAAAAAAGTTTGAACACTAAGATAGTAATGCATTGAATATGTAATTCAGCTAAATATTCACTGAGAAATTATGGAATTGAGTTTTGATGTCACTCACTTTGTGATGCCTCTCTTGACGCCGGCATTGCATGCGAGGATCCCCTTCATACTGTTGATGAGACTACTTTTCCCCACATTGGGAAACCCTGAGGGTAAAGACAAGGCGGATCAAAAACGAGCATTCAGATGACACTTTTAAATTAAAGATATGAACACCAGAGAAACAAGGTGCCGTAGAACTCGGTGCTTGTGTCTTTATGCAACAACCGGCAGTGCTTACCAACTACGCCCACTTTGAGTGACGCTTCCGTCTGTGTGTTTGACGCCAAGCTAGCCAGAAGCTCCGTGAGACAACGGCTTCCAAAGCAGGCCGCCGCTCTGGATCGGTCCAGGACTTCATTGGAGGCCACGATCCTGCGCTTCCTGGCTCGCTGATGAAGACATTACCAGACAAGTGAACAACATTCTTTTTGTTTTGCATGTCAAGTGGCCGAAGCTGTGAATGACACAGCATGCACGCGGTGGAGAATATTTCACACATTTGTGATGTCAACAAACACTGCAGAGTGGCTCTGCGTGTGACAGAGCCACTTCATCGAGTGGTTTGTGTGTTGCTCTCGGAGGCTCTAACCAGTTAGAACAGCACAAGCTGCTCCACCTTCTCAGTCCTCCACATTGCACGTGTAGTCGTGTCAGATGCACCTCCTACCACGGTTTTGTCCACGATTTGTGTCGATGCTTTGAACGCCACGACTGGAAACTCCAGTTGTAAGCACTGTATCCACCGCTCCACGTTCTCCTTTGGTACCAGATCTACAACACAGAACATCACCATTTAGAGTCCAGACCGTTTGCATTCAGTAGGTTCCTGACGGGGTCGACGTGAAAGCGCCTCATGTCCACTTACCTATTTTGCTTAAAACCAGGATCAGTTTTTTGTTGCCTTCCCCCTGCAGCACCGCCTCCTCCAGCTGTGGACACCTGCATCCCAGTGGATCACGAGCATCAAGGACTTCTATTATTACATCTGAGGCATCAATTACCTGGAGAAGAAGAGCGGTCAGCCTACAGATGATCAGGTGACAGCATGTTCTACTGTAAAACACCGGCTGGGATAGTTACCTTATTTAATTCAGAGCAAAGGTAGTGTTGAGAGCTCTTGTCGGGGGCAGGCGGTTTCTCTGGCAGCTTTTCCACCACATCCTATGGAGACAAGACCCCAGACAACCAGTCAGTCAACAGTCCAGTAAGACCTCACTGAGCAGATTGTTTTTAGCCTCTCTTTTACCTGCCGAGCCTTCTTGGCCTTGGGTTCCTTCTCTTTACTTGCAGCCTCTTTTTTCCTCTTCTGGGCTCGCTCCTCTATCTTAGTTTGTCTTTTTTTCTCTTTTTCTCCTTCAATCTGAGAGGGAAACAATGAATTCAATGTTTACGACAGCTTCACCGGGACACTTCCGGTTTCTTGAGGCCGAGACGGCACCAACACGAGGCCCACCTGCAGCCGCCTCTGCTCCGCCTCCCGCAGGACCTCCTCTTTGAAGGGGGCGCTGCTGGGCACCCCGAGGTCCTTCTTCACGCGTTTGCTCGCTGGATTCTTCTTGGCCTCCTTCTTTAACTTTCTGTTGTGTTCCCGGACCTACAAACACACAAAAACATCACCCTTCTAGTAAAAGGAGTCGCAACGAGCTATAAGCTAGCAGGGAGCTATAAGCTAGCAGCGACGTTAGCACGAGGCTAAACGTCTTTAAAGTCACTTCTTACCTTTTTCTGTATTTTATAGCGTTTAGAACACGAGACCCGCTTACTCGCTTTCTTTAACTCTAAAGACAAAAGATAAAACTTAATTGTTAGCCAACAAACCGTTTTAAGTATGAAATGGGTTACAATCAAAATGGTGTTTGTTCGTGATTAAATGGGTTAAAATAAAAATGTCTGTTCGTGATTAAATAGTTTAAAATGTAAAAAGGCGTCTGTTCGTGATTAATAAATATATTAAGTGAACAATAAAGGCCTTAAAGGCGGTTTTAATGGCTCACATCGGCGCTTACTCACTCGGTCGCTTCATCGTGGAGCTGCAATGTGACTGCGCTGCTTCACACGTGGAGGAGTGCGCCACTTAAAGGCTCCGTCATTTCCGCTTCTGGTGGTGGTTTCGCCCAGTGACGAAGGTTCCGCCCCCTGTCGAGCTGGAGAGGTTTATACTGACTGGAGGATGAAGTATAATAAACTCATAGAGGTTTATACTGACTGGAGGATGAAGTATAATAAACTCATAGAGGTTTATACTGACTGAAGGATGAAGTATAATAAGCTCATAGAGGTTTATACTGACTGGAGGATGAAGTATAATAAACTCATAGAGGTTTATACTGACTGGAGGATGAAGTATAATAAACTCATAGAGGTTTATACTGACTGAAGGATGAAGTATAATAAGCTCATAGAGGTTTATACTGACTGAAGGATGAAGTATAATAAACTCATAGAGGTTTATACTGACTGAAGGATGAAGTATAATAAACTCATAGAGGTTTATACTGACTGGAGGATGAAGTATAATAAACTCATAGAGGTTTATACTGACTGGAGGATGAAGTATAATAAACTCATAGAGGTTTATACTGACTGGAGGATGAAGTATAATAAACTCATAGAGGTTTATACTGACTGAAGGATGAAGTATAATAAACTCATAGAGGTTTATACTGACTGGAGGATGAAGTATAATAAGCTCATAGAGGTTTATACTGACTGAAGGATGAAGTATAATAAGCTCATAGAGGTTTATACTGACTGGAGGATGAAGTATAATAAACTCATAGAGGTTTATACTGACTGGAGGATGAAGTATAATAAACTCATAGAGGTTTATACTGACTGAAGGATGAAGTATAATAAACTCATAGAGGTTTATACTGACTGGAGGATGAAGTATAATAAGCTCATAGAGGTTTATACTGACTGAAGGATGAAGTATAATAAGCTCATAGAGGTTTATACTGACTGGAGGATGAAGTATAATAAGCTCATAGAGGTTTATACTGACTGAAGGATGAAGTATAATAAACTCATAGAGGTTTATACTGACTGGAGGATGAAGTATAATAAACTCATAGAGGTTTATACTGACTGGAGGATGAAGTATAATAAGCTCATAGAGGTTTATACTGACTGAAGGATGAAGTATAATAAACTCATAGAGGTTTATACTGACTGGAGGATGAAGTATAATAAACTCATAGAGGTTTATACTGACTGGAGGATGAAGTATAATAAACTCATAGAGGTTTATACTGACTGGAGGATGAAGTATAATAAACTCATAGAGGTTTATACTGACTGGAGGATGAAGTATAATAAACTCATAGAGGTTTATACTGACTGGAGGATGAAGTATATTTATTGTGATAAATTGCTGAGGTGTGTGTTTATAAAGAGGGTCAAGACTCAAACCTGGAGAGAAGTGTACGAAGGTTTAAGACTCATTACCGGAAAGAAATGGTGAAGTGTCAGTTAGGGAGCGGATGTTTTCACAGTTAAGGTCTCCTGGTCATTGAGCAGTGTGTGTGTGTATGTATGTCTATGTGCATGTGTCTGTATGTCTGTGTGTGTGTGTGTGTATGTATGTCTATGTGCATGTGTCTGTATGTCTGTGTGTGTGTGTGTGTATGTATGTCTGTGTGTATGTGTGTGTCTGTATGTCTGTGTGTGTGTGTATGTATGTATGTGTGTATGTGTGTGTCTGTATGTCTGTGTGTGTGTGTATGTATGTCTGTGTGTATGTGTGTGTATGTATGTCTGTGTGTGTGTGTGTCTGTATGTCTGTGTGTGTGTGTATGTATGTCTGTGTGTGTGTGTGTCTGTGTGTATGTATGTCTGTGTGTGTGTGTGTGTGTGTGTATGTATGTCTGTGTATGTGTGTGTCTGTATGTATGTATGTCTGTGTGTATGTGTGTGTCTGTATGTATGTGTGTATGTGTGTGTATGTATGTCTGTGTGTATGTGTGTGTATGTATGTCTGTGTGTATGTGTGTGTATGTATGTCTGTGTGTATGTCTGTGTGTGTGTATGTATGTCTGTGTGTGTCTGTATGTCTGTGTGTGTGTATGTATGTATGTCTGTATGTGTGTGTCTGTGTGTGTATGTATGTCTGTGTGTATGTGTCTGTGTGTGTGTATGTCTGTGTGTGTGTCTGTGTGTGTGTGTATGTATGTATGTGTGTGTGTCTGTATATATGTATGTGCGTGTGTATGTTTGTGTATGTGTCTGTGTGTGTGTATCTGTGTGTGTCTGTGTGTGTATCTATCTGTGTGTGTATCTGTGCGTTGCTTTGAATACCGACTGATGTAATAACGTACTTCTTGTGTAAATCATCATAGACAGTAAGTAGAGTTGGAAACGTGTCCGACTGCAAACTGAACTAATGACAAATAAAGGAGTCATAACTCCCTATATAAAAACATTTGTACAGATTGAGCTTCTGGTGGAATAAAGGGAACATTTGTAAATATTTAACAATAATCTCTCCTTAGCAAAGAATGGAATAAGACTGAAATATTGGAGTAACGCTTTGCAAATGTTCACTTAAACCTGTGAAATCACTCATGAAACAAGTGTGTGATTAGAGGGCGTAGATTATATAATTATTGGGTAAAATAAAACACAAAAGTTGTTTAAGCTACAGCCTTTGAGCAGCGTTGTAATCTAGAACAATTAACCCAGCTGAATATTGGGGAGACGTCGTCTGTACAAGTTTACCATCACAAGCAGATTAGTCAACGGGCCCCTGGACACTGAAGGCCCGCCCCCTTTCCTACAGAGCCAGAGATGCAGCGTTTAAGCCATTTGTGTTGCTTTAAACATTTTCCATTTATTTTTTAAATGCATCTTAACACAAGATACCAAACAGTCAGCATTATGCAGACATGCTGGGCATTTACCACGAAGAGGAATTCAAGACACAAAACAAGATGTAAAATTATTTATTTATTCAAAAACACCAGACATCCATCCCAGGACTGCGCCCATCTGGAAGAAGAAAGAACGTTAGAAACCATATTTAAGTTCCTTGAACAGCAAGACGTAAGGAAGCACTCACCTGCTACGGTCCCTCACGGGGCCTGATCCTCTTCCAACTGGCCCCGGACGGACACTCAGGACCTGTAAGATGCAGAGGGCCGTTGGGGGGCCACGTAGGCCTGATGCTGCAGGGCCGCCACGTAGGGCCGCCGGTGAGGAGGTGCAAGGGGCTGCTGAGGGGCCACGTAGACCTGATGTTGCAGGGCAAGGGGCTGCTGGGGCATCACAGAGGCCTGATGCAGAGGAGCAAGGGGCCGCTGGGAGGCCACGTAGGGCCGTCGGTGAGGAGGTGCAAGGAGACGCTGAGGGGCCACGTAGACCTGATGTTGCAGGGCAAGGGGCTGCTGGGGCACCACGGAGGCCTGATGCAGAGGAGCAAGGGGACGCCGGTGAGGAGGTGCAAGGGGACGCTGGGGTGCGGCATAGACCTGATGCAGAGGAGGTGCAAGGGGACGCTGGGGGGCCACGTAGGTCTGCTGCGGCTCCCTGACACTCACTACCTTCTGGTCAGCAGGTTCCTTCAGCCGTCTGATAGCGAAGCCACCGAAGCGCTGAGGGATGTTGTGGGTTGTGGACGGAGCGAACCCCTGACCAGAGGTCCCCGTACTGCTGGTCTTGGAGGAAGGGGGGTCACGGACATTCACAGGAACCCGTTTGCTTGTGTACGGGTTCACAGCCAGAGTCTGGCTGGAGTCGGGTCTAGGTCTATAGCCTACAGAACTACGACGTGAAGACACCCTTCTAGCAGCGGCACTGGCTGAGGTCTTGGTCCGAACTGGGATTCTTCGTGACGCACCGGCTCCCGACGGGCTGGAAGACTCCGTAGAATAACCTTCCCTCCCAGAGGAGGCTGGCGTTTCAGAAACAGCTGAAGACTTGAAGCTTTCTCTAGGCTTCTGAAGAGATGCAGAACTGCTGGACCGATACGGGCTAGTACCTGGTGAACCCTGCTGACCGGGTCCAGGTCTCTTCTTGCTAATCGGTGTTCGATTGTACTTGCTGAGAGAACTGCCACCAGCAATAGAACCAGAGAAGGCAAACGGCTGCTTTTTGGGCATCTTCTGCACGTGTGCCTCATTCAACTTGGTCGGTGGCCAATCAGGCTTTGACTCAGAGCCGCTCGGAGCCAACTTGCCTGAAGCAAAGCCCCTTTGAGCCGGCCGTGAAGCGGTTTGTGTGTAGCGGCTACTGGGAAACCTCTGGCTATGACCACTGCTAACTTCAGGGTTTGTGTTGAAGCCACTGCTCTGGGCGAAGCCAGGAGAACCAGAGGCCTGTCCGGGTCGATTCTGGGGATAGCTGCCAGCTAGCCCACCCCTCTGCTGCGAGAAGCCAACATATGTGTTGCCGCTCTGTCCCCGAGCTGCAAGAGGAACAAGAGTATAAATCTACAGCTAGTAAATCACACCGATACGAGTGACATGAGTGTGGTGCTCACCTTGTGTAGCCCACAGACAACGCACATGCTCTGCCTGAACTAAACAAATCAGCAAGATCCTGCAGACAAATAAAGAAATCCAGTCAGAAACAGTACAGAAGCTTAAAAAACAAACACTGAAAATAGCTGCAAAAGAAACTCACCCCAAAGGAACTCCACAAGCCATCTCTGTGTTCAACGCTGCTCTGTGAGTGTGCAGCAGCACGGGAGCATTTAATGCAACCTGCAGCCAATCACTGCTGAATGCTCCTGAAGCACCTGAGAGTCAATCAACCAGTCAACCAACCGATCAATCAATCAACCAATCCAGGAAGCTGCAGCGCCACAGAGGTCCACACTGGACACCTTATTAGGACTTTTTTCCAGACCCCATCAGAAAGAAATTTAATTGAATATACTTTATTTAAAACTTTCAAAGCTGTTTTTCAACAGCCATAAAAAGTCATAGTTAGTTCCCCTCGTACACCTTTTGTCCTCTGGGGTCTGGGTTGGATGTTATTTAAAGTATATTGAATACATTGCAATTTAATCCTGTTTCACAACTTCAGTCTCACTACAAACCATTACTTCCCATCTTTTTGGACTTTAGGGCCAATGGGCTGTGCTTACATAAAAGTATACCCTGTGTTTTTAGTGAAAATGGAATTAAACAATTAATTATGTTGACTTTATATTATTATTATAAAGTCACCATTGACTTTATTTGACTTATTACAGATTGGTATATGTCAAAGTTTAGTGAGGATGCTGTTTGAATCATTTTTCTGTCTATTGGCAGCATGTAATCCCACTTTACGGTGTCAAAATGGACCCCATCTTGACTGTTATTTAAAGAATATAAAGTGGATATTTCACCCAATTCTGTTACACCTTAATAACAACTTCCTTCAAACACAATAACACCATTTATTTAAGGCTAATAAGACATCATGTACATGCACTTTTACCTTGTTTTTGAGTAAAAAATAAATAATCATGTAAATGAAGTGAACCTGAACACATCATAATGTAACTGGTGGGAACCTGAATGCATCTTCATGTAACTAAAGTGAACCTGAACGCATCATCATGTAACTGAAGTGAATCTGAATGCATCATCATGTAACTGAAGTGAATCTGAACACATCATCATGTAACTGAAGTGAACCTGAATGCATCTTCATGTAACTAAAGTGAACCTGAACTCATCATAATGTAACTGGT
The DNA here is from genome assembly GCF_009769545.1 of Cyclopterus lumpus. Taxonomy (NCBI): domain Eukaryota; kingdom Metazoa; phylum Chordata; class Actinopteri; order Perciformes; family Cyclopteridae; genus Cyclopterus; species Cyclopterus lumpus. Next base: position 1,171,809 of record NC_046970.1, on the reverse strand, counting down.
GGGAACCTGAATGCATCATCATGTAACTGAAGTGAACCTGAACGCATCATCATGTAACTGAAGTGAACATGAACGCATCATAATGTAACTGAAGTGAACCTGAATGCATCATCATGTAACTGAAGTGAACCTGAATGCATCATAATGTAACTGAAGTGAACCTGAATGCATCATCATGTAACTGAAGTGAATCTGAATGCATCATCATGTAACTGAAGTGAACCTGAACACATCATCGTGTAACTGAAGTGAACCTGAACACATCATCATGTAACTGAAGTGAACATGAACGCATCATAATGTAACTGAAGTGAACCTATAAGCATCATCATGTAACTGAAGTGAACCTGAACACATCATCGTGTAACTGAAGTGAACCTGAACACATCATCATGTAACTGAAGTGAACATGAACGCATCATAATGTAACTGAAGTGAACCTGAATGCATCATCATGTAACTGAAGTGAACCTGAATGCATCTTCATGTAACTAAAGTGAACCTGAACGCATCATAATGTAATTGAAGTGAACCTGAACACATCATGTAACTGAAGTGAACCTGAATGCATCATAATGTAACCGAAGTGAACGTGAACACATCATCATGTAACTGAAGTGAACCTGAATGCATCATCATGTAACTGAAGTGAACCTGAACACATCATCATGTAACTGAAGTGAACCTGAATGCATCTTCATGTAACTAAAGTGAACCTGAACGCATCATAATGTAATTGAAGTAAACCTGAACGCATCATAATGTGACTGAAGTGAACCTGAATGCATCATAATGTAACCGAAGTGAACCTGAACACATCATCATGTAACTGAAGTGAACCTGAATGCATCATAATGTAACTGAAGTGAACATGAACGCATCATAATGTAACTGAAGTGAACATGAACGCATCATAATGTAACTGGTGGGAACCTGAACGCATCATCATGTAACTGAAGTGAACATGAACGCATCATAATGTAACTGAAGTGAACCTGAATGCATCATCATGTAACTGAAGTGAACCTGAATGCATCATAATGTAACTGAAGTGAACATGAACGCATCATAATGTAACTGAAGTGAACATGAACGCATCATAATGTAACTGGTGGGAACCTGAACGCATCATCATGTAACTGAAGTGAACATGAACGCATCATAATGTAACTGAAGTGAACCTGAATGCATCATCATGTAACTGAAGTGAACCTGAATGCATCATAATGTAACTGAAGTGAACCTGAATGCATCATCATGTAACTGAAGTGAACCTGAACACATCATCGTGTAACTGAAGTGAACCTGAACACATCATCATGTAACTGAAGTGAACATGAACACATCATAATGTAACTGAAGTGAACCTGAATGCATCATCATGTAACTGAAGTGAACCTGAACACATCATTGTGTAACTGAAGTGAACCTGAACACATCATCATGTAACTGAAGTGAACATGAACGCATCATAATGTAACTGAAGTGAACCTGAATGCATCTTCATGTAACTAAAGTGAACCTGAACGCATCATAATGTAATTGAAGTGAACCTGAACACATCATGTAACTGAAGTGAACCTGAATGCATCATAATGTAACCGAAGTGAACCTGAACACATCATCATGTAACTGAAGTGAACCTGAATGCATCATCATGTAACTGAAGTGAACCTGAACACATCATCATGTAACTGAAGTGAACCTGAACACATCATCATGTAACTGAAGTGAACATGAACGCATCATAATGTAACTGAAGTGAACCTGAATGCATCATAATGTAACTGAAGTGAACCTGAATGCATCATCATGTAACTGAAGTGAACCTGAATGCATCATCATGCAGTATTAGAACAAGAACAAGAAGCAGGAGAATAAGAAGAAGAATAAACAGAAGAAGAAGAAGAAGCAGAAGAACAAAAAGAAGCAGGAGTAAGAAAACATGAAGAAGAAGAAAATATAAAAAAAGAAGAAGCAGAAGAACAAGGACCAGAAACAGAACAACAAAAAGGAAAAACAAAACAAAAAAACAATAAGTAAAAAAAGAAAAGTTAAAGAAGCAGAACAAGAACTAGCAGAAAAAGAAGAATAACAACAACAACAAAAAAGTTGAAGAAACAGAAGAACAAAAAGAAGAAAAAAAGAACAGTAAAAGAAGCAAAAGAACAAAAAGAAGCTGAAGCAGAAGAAGAAGACGGAACTCCGGGTCACGTGACAGGGTCGCGCATCGTTTTGGTCCATTTTGGATGGTAGCGAGAGCTGTGCAGCCCAAGAAAATGACCAAACTGCAGTTCCTGAACGTATTTCTGACTGAGCGGCTCATGCTCGCTGCGCAGGAGATCTACAAGTCTGTGGAGGACACGATCCTGGAGTACCAGGAGGAGATCGCGATCCGGGAGCGGGAGAACGACCACTTGAGACGCAGGCTGCGGGACGCTGGGATGGAGACATGGCCAGGTTAGCTCCGCTGTGGGGGGTTCAGGGGCTGTGGGGTTCAGGGAGGACCGCGGGCAGAAACAAAGTGCCACAACACAACACACGGTGTCGCGGGGACCTCACCTTCAAACCAGGTGCTTTCAGCCGCCAGCGAGCTCGTGGACTGGAGCTGCTGCTGCCGAGGAGCGGCTAGCTAGCAACCTTTGTTCGTTAGCCGAGCAGCTAGCTTAGCCGGCTAGCTCACCGCTCTGTCCGGACCCTGTGTGCGCTTCTATCGTAGTGGTGGACTAATAATAACACACCGTGTGGGTGCTATTATGGATAATAGGTAATGCTAACGGTGCTATTAAGTATTATGTATTATAAGTAATGCTACATGTGTTATTATGTAGTATTAGTAATGCTAAACGTGCTATTGTGTACGATAAGTAATGCCAAAGGTGCTATTATGTATTATGAGTATGATAAGTAATGCTATTGTGGATAATAGGTAATGCTAAAAGTGCTATTGTGGATAATAGGTAATGCTAAAAGTGCTATTGTGGATAATAGGTAACGCTAAAGGTGCTATTATGTATGACAAGTAATGCTAAATGTGTTATTATGTGTTATAAGTAATGCTAAAGGTGCTATTATGTATGACAAGTAATGCTAAATGTGTTATTATGTGTTATAAGTAATGCTAAATGTGTTATTATGTATTATTAGTAATGCTAAACGTGCTATTGTGTTCGATAATTAATGCCAAAGGTGCTATTATGGATAATAGGTCATGCTAACGGTGCTATTAAGTATTATGTATTATAAGTAATGCTAAATGTGTTATTATGTAGTATTAGTAATGCTAAACGTGCTATTGTGTACGATAAGTAATGCCAAAGGTGCTATTATGTATTATGAGTATGATAAGTAATGCTATTGTGGATAATAGGTAATGCTAAAGATGCTATTATGTATGACAAGTAATGCTAAATGTGTTATTATGTGTTATAAGTAATGCTAAATGTGTTATTATGTATTATTAGTAATGCTAAACGTGCTATTGTGTTCGATAAGTAATGCCAAAGGTGCTATTATGGATAATAGGTCATGCTAACGGTGCTATTAAGTATTATGAATATGATAAGTAATGCTAAATGTGTTATTATGTATTATTAGTAATGCTAAACGTGCTATTGTGTTCGATAAGTAATGCCAAAGGTGCTATTATGTATGATAAGTAATGCTAAAGGTGCTATTATGGATAATAGGTAATGCTAACGGTGCTATTAAGTATTATGTATTATAAGTAATGCTAAATGTGTTATTATGTAGTATTAGTAATGCTAAACGTGCTATTGTGTTCGATAAGTAATGCCAAAGGTGCTATTATGTATTATGAGTATGATAAGTAATGCTATTGTGGATAATAGGTAATGCTAAAGATGCTATTATGTATGACAAGTAATGCTAAATGTGTTATTATGTGTTATAAGTAATGCTAAAGGTGCTATTATGTATTATAAATAATGCAATAGGTGCTATTAAGAATTATGAGTATAAGTAGTGCTATTGTGTATGATGGGTAATACTAAAGGTGCAATCATGTATGATAAGTAATGCTAAAGGTGCTATTATGTGTTATGAGTAGCATTACGATGTGCTCTTATGGCCTCTTCCTTAAATGCTCAGCATGATAGATACTTTCCAGAAGCAGTAGCTGGTTCACCTTCCTCTGAAAGTATCAACAAACACAACAATCACAGTGCACTCTTATGTTTACAGCAATGAAGTATATGTTTTCATCTGACCTCTTCCTCTTGTTATGTTGGCAGATCGGCCGTCCATGCCGCTGTTGGACGAGGAGGATGGTGAGCACCCACGGCGTGAGTGGAGTCCCAGCATGGGGCATGAAGAGCGCATCCCTCTTCAGATTAAGGATAAAAGAGATCTCCGGGCCAGCCAAGGAGAGGAGCAGCTTCGTGGTCATGGCTCTTGCACCACACCAGAGAACTTGTTCCCTCCCCCGCGTGTTGTTAGTGAGTATCCTCAGGAGGGCCCCCACACATCCACCCTCCCTCAGAGTCAAGGTGTGGAGAACAGGGAGAGAGATCCTGCTCCTCGAGGCTCATCGCGGCATGTAAAGGTCGAGAGCGGAGGAGCCCACAGAGGCTCGACTTCTTCCAACAGCGGCGCCCAGCCACTCGCACCAGTCAACCCAAACTGTTCAAATGAGAACAACATTGACATTATCGGGGGGGAGAATGGAGGACAGATGGGTGGTGTGAAGGGAAATGGAAGTGGAGCCAACAGAGGACAGGCCTCTCAAATGCGCAACCAAGGAGCCAATGCGGTGGACTGCCCTCATCAAAAATCCCCCCAACAAGGCCACATGTCTTCTTTTTGCTGCAAGGTTTGCGGCGAGGCGTTTAGTCACGTCGGCCACCTGCACGTGCACGTACAAGTGCACACTCGAGAAAAACCGTATCGCTGTGGTGTCTGTGGGAAATGCTGCAGCTCCTCTGGCAGACTCCAGGAGCACCAGCGTAGCCACACGGGAGAAAAACCCTTTCGTTGTCAGATCTGTGGGAAGGGCTTCACGCAGATGGCTCACTTGAAGGTGCACATGAGGATCCACACGGGGGAGAAGCCGTACAGTTGCCCCGTGTGTGGCAAATGCTTCAGCCGTTCTGACAAAATCAAAAGGCATCTCCAGACCCATAGCCGCGAGGGAACATACTTTTCACAGCAATGATGCAAGTGTTTTGTCAAACAACCAGTTTGTGAATCATATTGATGAGCGACGTTTCCTACAAACAGCTACAATCGCTGCCATTAAAACAAGGCGTTTACTGTCCAAGAACTCGAGATTCTGCAGCTCTTGGAGAACACTGCTCCACGCCACAGTCCCTCAATATCATTTGTATTAGCCAGTTTAGTATGTCATTTACTTAATTTTGTACTTGTCACTGAGTATTACATCTCGAAGACACAATTTGTGTTATTAGCTAGCTTTTATGAATTATGTAGTCCTATAATTAGCATGACGAAGTCTTCCACACATGCCTTGAAGCTGAATTGAGAAATGCAACAATGTGCAACATGGTCACGGCTTATCAACGAGTCGCCTCATATCCATAAGTTTACACTTGAGTTTAAAATCGGCATACTTGGCATCTATCTCGTAATCGTTATTTTGCGACCTAAGATTAAGAGTCTTCTCAATTAAACTTGAGAATCGACGGCCTGACAACTGACGCCTGCGTGGCATCAACCAGTAACACTGCCACAATTCTTTTTCAATATTTTATGAAGCAATTAAACAATGACACAAGATTGAGGCTTCCAAACAGCCGCCGAAATGTGCCCGTCAACTGTCAGCGTGACTGACTTACAAGGAGAAGTCTGAGCTGGTCTTTATCTGAACTTCCTGTCACATCGTAGCAGAGCTGAATACTGCCGTGTGCTGCACCTCACACCTAAGAAATTCATTCAGAAGTCCATTGAAATATGAATCCATCTGTTGTGAGACTGCTCCACTAACGTGCTATTCTGTCAAATACCACTGGTCTCAATCTACCGTTCATTTAGGAGTTGTGTGGTGTTTTCCTTTCAACGACGTGCACTAAACGGGCCCTACAGTATTAGCTGGATCTATCTGTGGTTCTTCAGGGGTCTGCACACATCTACGTTCACCTGTGTTTCCACCACTGTCCTTCACATGTCTGTCATGGAGTCATCGGGGGCAGCGGACCCTGCAGTCACCGTTCTCCTCTCAGGACTAATGCTGCATTCATGACACGAGGGCGGAGCCTAAGTACGTCTGACTGGAGAAAGGTTGCAAGCAGTCAGGAACTCAGGGTTGGTGGGTTTTCTCCTGGAATCTGTCCCTGCTTGTTGCAGACATTAACATTAACGGTTCAAAACAGAAAGAACAATCTGAACCTGCTGCAAGAAGAAGAACTAAATACAATACGACACCTGGAGTGGTGAGCCGTCCATGCGTGATGAATGACAGCTCGCCGTCAGCTGACCAGCAGCCCGTCACTCTTCTCCGGGACACTTTGCGCACCTGCGCACACACAGTGTTGTATCATTGCATATTAAATGTTATTTTTTAATAAAGTAGAAATTGAGTTTCCATTGTCTGGTATTGTTACTTGTAGCAGTAACGATCTGTTGTGAGTCGTGACACTTTTAATAATCATATAATCACCCAAAGGGAAAAGCACAGCTGCCAAAACAATACAGTTGTCTTCTGTTATTGTGCATGCTGGCTGACGGGATGCGTGGATAGAAGAATAGAATCCAATAATAGAGCCATCGTTAACGTTGTTAGTCACAGCGGTGCCTTTCTCTAGTTATTAATTACTCTAATGCTACAGCTGTGCATAACGAGCCCTGTCATGTGATGTCACGAGAAACTTTGTAAAAAGAAAAGACGTCTCTTCTGTCGTTGTAGTAACAGCTATACACCACCAGGGGGGGTACTTTACATTTACATGTGTTGAATTGCCACCTGCCACGGCATATGTTCTAGATTGTTTATTGTTTTGTTATCAAACTAAATGATTAAATGGCTTTCAAACTGCATATTACCGGAAATGAAAAGCAACTATAGACTTTATTACTGGATTTAGCTCAACATCAGATCATAAAGCCGTGTGAGCCCAGCTCTAGACATTCAAACCTTACTCATTGGTGGTCATGGAGGTGGATCTGACAAGACCAGTACAGAGATGAGTCCTTTATCAGCACTAAGGTCTAACGAGACCAGTACAGAGATGAGTCCTTTATCAGCACTAAGGTCTAACAAGACCAGTACAGAGATGAGTCCTTTATCAACACTAAGGTCTAACAAGACCAGTACAGAGATGAGTCCTTTATCAGCACTGAGGTCTAACAAGACCAGTACAGAGATGAGTCCTTTATCAGCACTAAGGTCTAACAAGACCAGTACAGAGATGAGTCCTTTATCAGCACTAAGGTCTAACAAGACCAGTACGGAGATGAGTCCTTTATCAGCACTAAGGTCTAACAAGACCAGTACGGAGATGAGTCCTTTATCAGCACTAAGGTCTAACAAGACCAGTACAGAGATGAGTCCTTTATCAGCACTAAGGTCTAACAAGACCAGTACAGAGATGAGTCCTTTATCAGCACTAAGGTCTAACAAGACCAGTACAGAGATGAGTCCTTTATCAGCACTAAGGTCTAACAAGACCAGTACAGAGATGAGTCCTTTATCAGCACTAAGGTCTAACAAGACCAGTACAGAGATGAGTCCTTTATCAGCACTAAGGTCTAACAAGACCAGTACAGAGATGAGTCCTTTATCAGCACTAAGGTCTAACAAGACCAGTACAGAGATGAGTCCCTTATCAGCACTAAGGTCTAACAAGACCAGTACAGAGATGAGTCCTTTATCAGCACTAAGGTCTAACAAGACCAGTACAGAGATGAGTCCTTTATCAGCACTAAGGTCTAACAAGACCAGTACAGAGATGAGTCCTTTATCAGCACTAAGGTCTAACAAGACCAGTACAGAGATGAGTCCTTTATCAGCACTAAGGTGGAGGACTTTCTGATCAAATATAAGCTGCAGCAGTTGGCATGTCTGGCTAATTAATATCTAGCGTAGCAAGGAGCATAATAGGATCAATAATAATAATCGTCCCTGTTCCATCCCGAGTTATTTAAATAGATGTTTTCATTTATCTGTGAATTTGATAAATGCAAAAAGAAAATTAGACTTCTCTGTCCAACAAAAGCCAGATTTTACAAACTTTGGTCAACCAATATTTCCATCTGGCTGACGCAACGTTCCCATGATGAACACGTTTGAAGACTCAAATGAATCTTTTATTTCCCTGTTATGTTTAAAATGGACTCAAGGGGCCTGGTGGGGTTCTGTGAGCAGCCCTCATGGGGGCCCTGAAGGGAGTCCACAGTCACCCTTCACACAGATGTATGCGAGCCAGATCCAGAAATGAATGACCACGTGTAACAGGCGGTACATCTGCTCATATAAACTGTGCATAGCTTGACAATTCATATTTCATTGAAGCCTCGTTGTGCATCACTTTTCCAAATAACATTGAATTTGGCTTCAGTCTCAGTTACTGCGAGTCATTTCTGGGGAAATAATGCAACTTAAAAACATGTAAACCAGTAACCACAATAACTTCTATAAATAAGGTCACATTGCTGGGTCCTAAATGGCTGTTATTGAAGGTCCTGACAGAGGGAGAGAGAGGGGCGAGAGAGCCAATGGAGGGACGGGGGAGTCTTGGCTGACTGCGCTGGCTTCAGTGGGCCTCATTAGAGAAGAAGCTTAATAAAAGATGAAAGGTTGACCCAGAGAACTCTTCAGGGGGGGCTTCCTGTCGACAGAATTACTGACATGAGGAAGATTAGCGACGCCCCTGAAACAGGAAGGGAGAAGGATTTACTGTACACTTTCTCCAGCAATAAATACACCTTTAATACTTATAAGACATAACCATCCTGTACAGAAAGTACACTATTTGTGCCACCATAAAGAAGTATAAGCAGAGCAGCTATCTTAAAATGTTGTCTGCAAAAACTTCTGTCTTTTGAATGTGCAACAATAAATGTTCCACTTTGAAGCTCATGCTCTCTGAACCGATTCTTTTGCTGCAGCTTTCCTACTGACGAGGCTTCCTTCAGCCTGCCGGAGGGTTCATGCAAGTCATACGTCTGTGGAGTATGAAATGTAATAAGAGGCTGCAGGAATAAACAACCGATAAGATCAATGCGCTCCTGAGTCTATCATCAAAGCATCATTTCCTGGTACTCTTATGCTTTATTATAATGCATAAATGCTCCTGAGTGGATGTCAATCAGTTTGGTGACGCCGTGTATTTTCAATCTCTTCTTTATGCAAAATGCCTGAAATGTATATAACATACTGTAGGTGGCATTTTGTAATATATACCCATGGAGCCCTCAGCTGTCCCCCTTCTGGAGCCCTCAGCTGTCCCCCTTCTGGAGCCCTCAGCTGTCCCCCTTCTGGAGCCCACAGCTGTCCCCCATGGAGCCCTCAGCTGTCCCCCTTCTGGAGCCCTCAGCTGTCCCCCTTCTGGAGCCCTCAGCTGTCCCCCTTCTGGAGCCCACAGCTGTCCCCCATGGAGCCCTCAGCTGTCCCCCTTCTGGAGCCCACAGCTGTCCCCCTTCTGGAGCCCTCAGCTGTCCCCCTTCTGGAGCCCACAGCTGTCCCCCATGGAGCCCTCAGCTGTCCCCCTTCTGGAGCCCTCAGCTGTCCCCCTTCTGGAGCCCACAGCTGTCCCCCTTCTGGAGCCCTCAGCTGTCCCCCTTCTGGAGCCCACAGCTGTCCCCCATGGAGCCCTCAGCTGTCCCCCTTCTGGAGCCCACAGCTGTCCCCCTTCTGGAGCCCTCAGCTGTCCCCCTTCTGGAGCCCACAGTTGTCCCCCTTCTGGAGCCCTCAGCTGTCCCCCTTCTGGAGCCCTCAGCTGTCCCCCTTCTGGAGCCCACAGTTGTCCCCCTTCTAGAGCCCTCAGCTGTCCCCCTTCTGGAGCCCACAGCTGTCCCCCTTCTGGAGCCATCAGCTGTCCCCCATGGAGCCCTCAGCTGTCCCCCATGGAGCCCTCAGCTGTCCCCCTTCTGGAGCCCACAGCTGTCCCCCTTCTGGAGCCCACAGCTGTCCCCCATGGAGCCCACAGCTGTCCCACATGGAGCCCTCAGCTGTCCCCCTTCTGGAGCCCTCAGCTGTCCCACATGGAGCCCTCAGCTGTCCCCCATGGAGCCCTCAGCTGTCCCCCTTCTAGAGTCCTCAGCTGTCCCCCTTCTGGAGCCCTCAGCTGTCCCCCTTCTGGAGCCCTCAGCTGTCCCCCTTCTAGAGTCCTCAGCTGTCCCCCTTCTGGAGCCCTCAGCTGTCCCCCTTCTGGAGCCCTCAGCTGTCCCCCTTCTAGAGTCCTCAGCTGTCCCCCTTCTGGAGCCCTCAGCTGTCCCCCTTCTGGAGCCCTCAGCTGTCCCCCTTCTGGAGCCCTCAGCTGTCCCACATGGAGCCCTCAGCTGTCCCCCTTCTAGAGTCCTCAGCTGTCCCCCTTCTGGAGCCCTCAGCTGTCCCCCTTCTGGAGCCCTCAGCTGTCCCACATGGAGCCCTCAGCTGTCCCCCTTCTAGAGTCCTCAGCTGTCCCCCTTCTGGAGCCCTCAGCTGTCCCCCTTCTGGAGCCCTCAGCTGTCCCCCTTCTGGAGCCCTCAGCTGTCCCCCTTCTAGAGCCCTCAGCTGTCCCCCTTCTGGAGCCCTCAGCTGTCCCCCATGGAGCCCTCAGCTGTCCCCCTTCTGGAGCCCACAGCTGTCCCCCTTCTAGAGTCCTCAGCTGTCCCCCTTCTGGAGCCCTCAGCTGTCCCCCTTCTGGAGCCCTCAGCTGTCCCCCTTCTGGAGCCCTCAGCTGTCCCCCTTCTGGAGCCCTCAGCTGTCCCCCTTCTAGAGTCCTCAGCTGTCCCCCTTCTGGAGCCCTCAGCTGTCCCCCTTCTGGAGCCCACAGCTGTTCTGGAGCCCTCAGCTGTCCCCCTTCTGGAGCCCACAGATGTCCCCCATGGAGCCCACAGCTGTCCCCCTTCTGGAGCCCTCAGCTGTCCCCCTTCTGGAGCCCTCAGCTGTCCCCCTTCTGGAGCCCTCAGCTGTCCCACATGGAGCCCTCAGCTGTCCCCCTTCTAGAGTCCTCAGCTGTCCCCCTTCTGGAGCCCTCAGCTGTCCCCCTTCTGGAGCCCTCAGCTGTCCCACATGGAGCCCTCAGCTGTCCCCCATGGAGCCCACAGCTGTCCCCCTTCTGGAGCCCTCAGCTGTCCCCCTTCTGGAGCCCTCAGCTGTCCCCCTTCTGGAGCCCTCAGCTGTCCCACATGGAGCCCTCAGCTGTCCCCCTTCTTGAGTCCTCAGCTGTCCCCCTTCTGGAGCCCTCAGCTGTCCCCCTTCTGGAGCCCTCAGCTGTCCCACATGGAGCCCTCAGCTGTCCCCCTTCTAGAGTCCTCAGCTGTCCCCCTTCTGGAGCCCTCAGCTGTCCCCCTTCTGGAGCCCTCAGCTGTCCCCCTTCTGGAGCCCTCAGCTGTCCCACATGGAGCCCTCAGCTGTCCCCCTTCTGGAGCCCTCAGCTGTCCCCCTTCTGGAGCCCTCAGCTGTCCCCCTTCTGGAGCCCTCAGCTGTCCCACATGGAGCCCTCAGCTGTCCCCCTTCTAGAGTCCTCAGCTGTCCCCCTTCTGGAGCCCTCAGCTGTCCCCCTTCTGGAGCCCTCAGCTGTCCCACATGGAGCCCTCAGCTGTCCCCCTTCTAGAGTCCTCAGCTGTCCCCCTTCTGGAGCCCTCAGCTGTCCCCCTTCTGGAGCCCTCAGCTGTCCCCCATGGAGCCCTCAGCTGTCCCCCATGGAGCCCTCAGCTGTCCCCCTTCTGGAGCCCACAGCTGTCCCCCTTCTGGAGCCCACAGTTGTCCCCCTTCTAGAGCCCTCAGCTGTCCCCCTTCTGGAGCCCACAGCTGTCCCCCTTCTGGAGCCATCAGCTGTCCCCCTTCTGGAGCCCTCAGCTGTCCCCCTTCTGGAGCCCTCAGCTGTCCCCCTTCTGGAGCCCTCAGCTGTCCCCCATGGAGCCCTCAGCTGTCCCCCATGGAGCCCTCAGCTGTCCCCCTTCTGGAGCCCACAGCTGTCCCCCTTCTGGAGCCCACAGCTGACCCCATGGAGCCCTCAGCTGTCCCCCTTCTGGAGCCCTCAGCTGTCCCCCTTCTAGAGCTCTCAGCTGTCCCCCTTCTGGAGCCCACAGCTGTCCCCCTTCTGGAGCCCTCAGCTGTCCCCCATGGAGCCCTCAGCTGTCCCCCATGGAGCCCTCAGCTGTCCCCCTTCTGGAGCCCACAGCTGTCACCCTTCTGGAGCCCACAGCTGTCCCCCTTCTAGAGTCCTCAGCTGTCCCCCTTCTGGAGCCCTCAGCTGTCCCCCTTCTAGAGTCCTCAGCTGTCCCCCTTCTGGAGCCCTCAGCTGTCCCCCTTCTGGAGCCCTCAGCTGTCCCACATGGAGCCCTCAGCTGTCCCCCTTCTAGAGTCCTCAGCTGTCCCCCTTCTGGAGCCCTCAGCTGTCCCCCTTCTAGAGCCCTCAGCTGTCCCCCTTCTGGAGCCCTCAGCTGTCCCCCTTCTAGAGCCCTCAGCTGTCCCCCTTCTGGAGCCCTCAGCTGTCCCCCATGGAGCCCTCAGCTGTCCCCCTTCTGGAGCCCTCAGCTGTCCCCCTTCTAGAGTCCTCAGCTGTCCCCCTTCTGGAGCCCTCAGCTGTCCCCCTTCTGGAGCCCTCAGCTGTCCCCCTTCTGGAGCCCTCAGCTCTCCCCCTTCTAGAGTCCTCAGCTGTCCCCCTTCTGGAGCCCTCAGCTGTCCCCCTTCTAGAGTCCTCAGCTGTCCCCCTTCTGGAGCCCTCAGCTGTCCCCCTTCTGGAGCCCACAGCTGTTCTGGAGCCCTCAGCTGTCCCCCTTCTGGAGCCCACAGATGTCCCCCATGGAGCCCTCAGCTGTCCCCCTTCTGGAGCCCTCAGCTGTCCCCCTTCTGGAGCCCTCAGCTGTCCCCCTTCTGGAGCCCTCAGCTGTCCCACATGGAGTCCTCAGCTGTCCCCCTTCTGGAGCCCTCAGCTGTCCCCCTTCTGGAGCCCTCAGCTGTCCCCCTTCTGGAGCCCTCAGCTGTCCCACATGGAGCCCTCAGCTGTCCCCCTTGTAGAGTCCTCAGCTGTCCCCCTTCTGGAGCCCTCAGCTGTCCCCCTTCTGGAGCCCTCAGTTGTCCCACATGGAGCCCTCAGCTGTCCCCCTTCTAGAGTCCTCAGCTGTCCCCCTTCTGGAGCCCTCAGCTGTCCCCCATGGAGCCCTCAGCTGTCCCCCTTCTGGAGCCCACAGCTGTCCCCCTTCTGGAGCCCACAGTTGTACCCCTTCTAGAGCCCTCAGCTGTCCCCCTTCTGGAGCCCACAGCTGTCCCCCTTCTGGAGCCATCAGCTGTCCCCCATGGAGCCCTCAGCTGTCCCCCATGGAGCCCTCAGCTGTCCCCCTTCTGGAGCCCACAGCTGTCCCCCTTCTGGAGCCCACAGCTGTCCCCCATGGAGCCCACAGCTGTCCCACATGGAGCCCTCAGCTGTCCCCCTTCTGGAGCCCTCAGCTGTCCCCCTTCTGGAGCCCTCAGCTGTCCCCCTTCTAGAGCCCTCAGCTGTCCCCCTTCTGGAGCCCACAGCTGTCCCCCTTCTGGAGCCCTCAGCTGTCCCCCATGGAGCCCTCAGCTGTCCCCCTTCTGGAGCCCACAGCTGTCCCCCTTCTGGAGCCCACAGCTGTCCCCCTTCTAGAGTCCTCAGCTGTCCCCCTTCTGGAGCCCTCAGCTGTCCCCCTTCTAGAGTCCTCAGCTGTCCCCCTTCTGGAGCCCTCAGCTGTCCCCCTTCTGGAGCCCTCAGCTGTCCCCCTTCTGGAGCCCTCAGCTGTCCCACATGGAGCCCTCAGCTGTCCCCCTTCTAGAGTCCTCAGCTGTCCCCCTTCTGGAGCCCTCAGCTGTCCCCCTTCTAGAGCCCTCAGCTGTCCCCCTTCTGGAGCCCTCAGCTGTCCCCCTTCTAGAGCCCTCAGCTGTCCCCCTTCTGGAGCCCTCAGCTGTCCCCCATGGAGCCCTCAGCTGTCCCCCTTCTGGAGCCCTCAGCTGTCCCCCTTCTCGAGTCTTTAGCTGTCCCCCTTCTGGAGCCCTCAGCTGTCCCCCTTCTGGAGCCCTCAGCTCTCCCCCTTCTAGAGTCCTCAGCTGTCCCCCTTCTGGAGCCCTCAGCTGTCCCCCTTCTAGAGTCCTCAGCTGTCCCCCTTCTGGAGCCCTCAGCTGTCCCCCTTCTGGAGCCCACAGCTGTTCTGGAGCCCTCAGCTGTCCCCCTTCTGGAGCCCACAGATGTCCCCCATGGAGCCCACAGCTGTCCCCCTTCTGGAGCCCTCAGCTGTCCCCCTTCTGGAGCCCTCAGCTGTCCCCCTTCTGGAGCCCTCAGCTGTCCCACATGGAGCCCTCAGCTGTCCCCCTTCTAGAGCCCTCAGCTGTCCCCCTTCTGGAGCCCACAGCTGTCCCCCTTCTGGAGCCCTCAGCTGTCCCCCTTCTAGAGTCCTCAGCTGTCCCCCTTCTGGAGCCCTCAGCTGTCCCCCTTCTGGAGCCCTCAGCTGTCCCCCTTCTGGAGCCCTCAGCTGTCCCACATGGAGCCCTCAGCTGTCCCCCTTCTAGAGTCCTCAGCTGTCCCCCTTCTGGAGCCCTCAGCTGTCCCCCTTCTAGAGCCCTCAGCTGTCCCCCTTCTGGAGCCCTCAGCTGTCCCCCTTCTAGAGCCCTCAGCTGTCCCCCTTCTGGAGCCCTCAGCTGTCCCCCATGGAGCCCTCAGCTGTCCCCCTTCTGGAGCCCTCAGCTGTCCCCCTTCTAGAGCCCTCAGCTGTCCCCCTTCTGGAGCCCTCAGCTGTCCCCCTTCTGGAGCCCTCAGCTGTCCCCCTTCTGGAGCCCTCAGCTGTCCCCCTTCTGGAGCCCTCAGCTCTCCCCCTTCTAGAGTCCTCAGCTGTCCCCCTTCTGGAGCCCTCAGCTGTCCCCCTTCTAGAGTCCTCAGCTGTCCCCCTTCTGGAGCCCTCAGCTGTCCCCCTTCTAGAGCCCACAGCTGTTCTGGAGCCCTCAGCTGTCCCCCTTCTGGAGCCCACAGATGTCCCCCATGGAGCCCACAGCTGTCCCCCTTCTGGAGCCCTCAGCTGTCCCCCTTCTGGAGCCCTCAGCTGTCCCACATGGAGCCCTCAGCTGTCCCCCTTCTAGAGTCCTCAGCTGTCCCCCTTCTGGAGCCCTCAGCTGTCCCCCTCCTGGAGCCCTCAGCTGTCCCACATGGAGCCCTCAGCTGTCCCCCTTCTAGAGTCCTCAGCTGTCCCCCTTCTGGAGCCCTCAGCTGTCCCCCTTCTGGAGCCCTCAGCTGTCCCCCTTCTGGAGCCCTCAGCTGTCCCACATGGAGCCCTCAGCTGTCCCCCTTCTGGAGTCCTCAGCTGTCCCCCTTCTGGAGCCCTCAGCTGTCCCCCTTCTGGAGCCCTCAGCTGTCCCCCTTCTGGAGCCCTCAGCTGTCCCCCTTCTGGAGCCCTCAGCTGTCCCCCATGGAGCCCTCAGCTGTCCCCCTTCTGGAGCCCACAGCTGTCCCCCTTCTGGAGCCCACAGTTGTCCCCCTTCTAGAGCCATCAGCTGTCCCCCTTCTGGAGCCCTCAGCTGTCCCCCTTCTGGAGCCATCAGCTGTCCCCCATGGAGCCCTCAGCTGTCCCCCTTCTGGAGCCCACAGCTGTCCCCCTTCTGGAGCCCACAGCTGTCCCCCATGGAGCCCACAGCTGTCCCACATGGAGCCCTCAGCTGTCCCCCTTCTGGAGCCCACAGCTGTCCCCCTTCTGGAGCCCTCAGCTGTCCCCCTTCTGGAGCCCTCAGCTGTCCCCCTTCTGGAGCCCTCAGCTGTCCCCCTTCTAGAGCCCTCAGCTGTCCCCCTTCTGGAGCCCACAGCTGTCCCCCTTCTGGAGCCCTCAGCTGTCCCCGATGGAGCCCTCAGCTGTCCCCCTTCTGGAGCCCTCAGCTGTCCCCCTTCTGGAGCCCTCAGCTGTCCCCCATCTGGAGCCCTCAGCTGTCCCCCTTCTGGAGCCCACAGCTGTCCCCCTTCTGGAGCCCACAGCTGTCCCCCATGGAGCCCACAGCTGTCCCACATGGAGCCCTCAGCTGTCCCCCTTCTGGAGCCCACAGCTGTCCCCCTTATGGAGCCCTCAGCTGTCCCCCTTCTGGAGCCCTCAGCTGTCCCCCTTCTAGAGCCCTCAGCTGTCCCCCTTCTGGAGCCCACAGCTGTCCCCCTTCTGGAGCCCTCAGCTGTCCCCGATGGAGCCCTCAGCTGTCCCCCTTCTGGAGCCCTCAGCTGTCCCCCGTCTGGAGCCCTCAGCTGTCCCCCTTCTGGAGCCCTCAGCTGTCCCCCTTCTGGAGCCCTCAGCTGTCCCCCTTCTGGAGCCCACAGCTGTCCCCCTTCTGGAGCCCACAGCTGTCCCCCATGGAGCCCACAGCTGTCCCACATGGAGCCCTCAGCTGTCCCCCTTCTGGAGCCCACAGCTGTCCCCCTTCTGGAGCCCTCAGCTGTCCCCCTTCTGGAGCCCTCAGCTGTCCCCCTTCTGGAGCCCTCAGCTGTCCCCCTTCTAGAGCCCTCAGCTGTCCCCCTTCTGGAGCCCACAGCTGTCCCCCTTCTGGAGCCCTCAGCTGTCCCCGATGGAGCCCTCAGCTGTCCCCCTTCTGGAGCCCTCAGCTGTCCCCCTTCTGGAGCCCTCAGCTGTCCCCCTTCTGGAGCCCTCAGCTGTCCCCCTTCTGGAGCCCTCAGCTGTCCCCCATGGAGCCCACAACTGGAGACCAGCTGTATTAACATCTGTAGTCAACAACTGACCGTCAAATCAAATAAAGACAATGAATAATATCTCAACAATATTTATCATCAGTTTCCAAATGTAACTATGAATTAAAAATAATACATATTTCAATAATAAATACATGTTCTTCTCTCATATCAATTACAATAAGGTAACTAACATTCACACATGTAGAACAGCTACGGACACTTTGGGGTTAAGTGTCTTGCTCAAGGGCACATCGACATGAACTGGTGGAGAAATAATTCTGATGACAACGGACTTTGAGTTTCATATCGAGCACCTTTAACTTTGGTTATGACAACGACATCAAATTCATGCAGAGCATAACATAATATTTATTTGTGAAATCATTGTTTGTGTGTGTGTGTGTGTGTGTGTGTGTGTGTGTGTGGTTATACATGATGACATAAACCCACACATGTGTATATCATTGTTTTAAAACAATATAAGACATAACGGGATTCTATAAAGAGAGAAAAAGAAGAAATAAAGAGCCGCTTGCTTATAACGAGCCAAGATGAGCTTCTTATACACGATACTCGTGTATTCTCTCTTCTGTGGAATTCTTTACAGCTCAGGAATGAATTGAGTAATCGGCAAGAGGTTGCTAAGTTAATAAATGAAATATTGCTGTTGGTCGATTGTGGAAATGATCTTGCCGGCTTGATGGAGGTCACGCTGCATGCATGTGCACATCATACTTCCTATCCGCCTGCAACATCTTGTCCATGCCTTGTCTCATTTGCATGTAGAGAGATTTGTTTGCATCTCTCTCCTGATACCGAGCTGCTGCCTCAGTTTATTGTCTCCCATCAATAAAAAGCACGAGCCCATTTGTCCTCCAGCCTCTGTGCCAGAGCTTTTATACTTTCTCTCTTCAGATATATATATATATATATATATATATATATATATATATATATATATATATATATATTATTATTATAATCCCGTCTGGGAGCCTCGTGGTCTAAATAACTATTTTTATTGCACAACAGCGATGAAAGCATGTGGACAATGTGTGCTTTGCATATTCGTGCATCTCTTCCACCGTCTATAAGATGCACCGGTGAGATGAGTCACTGTGCTCTCCTCTGTCCCCCCACAGAGGGCTTTCAGCACGGGCTACTTTGGAGAGATCAATGGACTCCCATGGGGGACGCGTAGACACTGGGAATCAATTACCCAGAGGCACATCCACATGCTCACTGACCCATGTCCAGAGAAAGGAGCTCACGCTGATGAAGACCTGGACCAAGGACTCCGCGTGTCATTGTTCACACTGATGGAAGCTGCTCTGCTCCTGCGCGCTTTGGGAACTTGTTTGTGACTCATTCCGCGTCTCGGATCCGTCCCGGTCCTCCGCCAGCAGGACGGCAGGAGCCACTTCCTCCTCGGAATCCCCGTCTCGGTCTTGTCCTGGACCGGATCCTCACGTAACCCGGAGCAGCGGACTCCACCTCTGCCTCCGCGGGGCATAACTCATGCGACGCCCGGGTCCAGGTGTCTCGGTCGGTGCCCACAAACTCCAACAGGGAGCTCCCTCGACGCACCCAGGCTGCTCCCCGCGCGGTGAGCACCATGCCCTCCTCCGCGGCGCTCTACATCGGGATGGAGGTGCTGATCGCCGTGTCGTCGGTCGTCGGTAACGTGATGGTGGTCTGGGCCGTGCGGATCAACCGCTCCCTGAGAGACACCACGTTCTGCTTCATCGTGTCCCTGGCCTTGGCTGACATTGCGGTCGGGGCTCTGGTCATCCCCCTCGCCATCACCATCAGCATCGGGCTCAAGACGCACTTCTACAGCTGCCTGCTGGTCGCCTGCACGGTCCTGGTCCTCACGCAGAGCTCCATCCTGGCGCTGCTGGCCATCGCCATCGACCGCTACCTGAGGGTGAAGATCCCCATGAGGTAGGCCGGCAGGTGAAGCTTCTCCCTCCCCTAGAAGCCTCCGTGTCCGCGGACCACGCGCTCCACTGAGAAGGTTCATATGTTCATTAGGTTCATTAGTCTCATAGGTTCATTAGTCTCATAGGTTCATTAGTCTCATAGGTTCATTAGTCTCATAGGTTCATAGGTTCATTAGTCTCATAGGTTCATAGGTTCATTAGTCTCATAGGTTCATAGGTTTATTAGTCTCATAGGTTTATTAGTCTCATAGGTTCATAGGTTTATTAGTCTCATAGGTTCATAGGTTCATTAGTCTCATAGGTTCATTAGTCTCATAGGTTCATTAGTCTTATAGGTTTATTAGTCTCATAGGTTCATAGGTTCATTAGTCTCATAGGTTCATAGGTTCATTAGTCTCATAGGTTCATAGGTTTATTAGTCTCATAGGTTCATAGGTTCATTAGTCTCATAGGTTCATAGGTTCATTAGTCTCATAGGTTCATTAGTCTCATAGGTTCATAGGTTCATTAGTCTCATAGGTTCATTAGTCTTATAGGTTCATTAGTCTCAGTGCCCTTACAGTCAGACATTTACACACCTGTGATACCTCAAGTCGGGGATTTTCAGTTTTTAATATAACTCCTAAATGTATTTAGACTTATGTATTAATGATTTATCCATGTATTTATCCGTTTATTGTTATTTACTTTTTAAAATCTGAATACGTATTTTACATGCAAACATATTTGTAGCAGACGTAGATGTACAGTATATATATATATATATATATATATATATATATATATAGAGAGAGAGAGAGAGAGAGAGAGAGAGAGAGAGACAGAGACAGAGACAGAGAGAGCGACAGAGAGACAGAGAGAGAGAGAGACAGAGAGAGAGAGAGAGAGAGAGAGAGACACAGAGAAACAGAGACAGAGAGAGAGACAGAGACAGAGACAGAGACAGAGAGAGCGACAGAGAGAGAGAGAGAGAGAGAGAGAGAGAGAGAGAGAGAGAGACAGAGAGAGAGAGAGAGAGAGAGAGAGAGAGAGAGACAGAGAGAGAGACAGAGACAGAGAGAGCGACAGAGAGAGAGAGAGAGAGAGAGAGAGAGAGAGAGAGAGAGAGAGAGAGAGAGAGAGAGAGAGACACAGAGAAACAGAGACAGAGAGAGAGACAGAGAGAGAGAGAGAGAGAGACAGAGAGAGAGAGAGAGAGAGACAGAGACAGAGAGAGAGAGAGAGAGAGAGAGAGAGAGAGAGAGAGAGATGGACTACTGCACAGTATGTGGCCCTTTTAATGATGTTGAATTTCATATCTGTGTGGAGGCCGGCTGTGTTCCAGTCTGAGCTGTAGATGTACTTCTTTACTTGTGGTTGGTTTGTCACTAACTCCACGGTAGAGTGACATTTCTGTTGAATGTTAACAGATGTTTCACATTGTTAAATCAGTTTGAAGGAAAGCTCCCCATCATTTCATTGGAAACTGAAGTTTCCACCAGAAGTTGGCTAATCGGACCACGAGCCCAGAATGCATGATTGGTCAATGGGCTCACGGTGGCTGCTTGATGTGTTGCGTAATGTCTCCAACTGGCAGCCGGCGCTCACACACTGTACACACATGCACTCTGAGGACATGCAGCACACTGGTTGATGATGCATATAATTGACTTGTTATTTATCGGTGCGCGGAAGGGGTTCTCAGCACTTTGTTTATGTAAGGTTATTGTAATTTCCTCTGTATCAGGTCATACAGGATTGATAGAAAGGGTCATACCCCTTTGTCACACTTCCATGTCACTGGATGACAGCCAGATACGTCCATCGGCCCCTCCCCAGACTCGAGGGAAACAATTTAACAGACACTGGTTTCTTTTTATAGCCGGGATAAGGGTGGTGTGTCTGAGATTTGAAATGTCCAAAGTATTGCCAGTATGCTTAGCTGGAGGGTGGGATTGACCAGGTGGAAATCCCTCAGGAAGGTCGAGATAGATGGAGGACCGGCAAGTTTAAAAAGAAGGAACAGCTGATCTGTATGCTTTAGCTGCAGAGTGTTTTTAAGATCAGCACGCTCTCCACACTCATTCAGACATCCTGTGTTGTGTCTGACTCACCCTGAGAACTCCTGAGTGGGAGGTTTATGTGACGGGGCTTTGGCACATATCTCAGTGTGTTTCTATGTTAGCACGAGTGAGCTTAGCCAGGGCGCGATAAGGGGAGAGCATCACTGTGAGAGTGATGTACGAGTCAGCACTGACTCTCTGGTTGAACTACAGGTTAACTACAGTCCGCCCTTTCACAGAAATCTGTAACGTCTGCCAATGACTAAGTCATGAACCTGTCATACAGCACCCTGCTGTGTGGGAGAGACAGACGACAGCTGTGTAACACAGAGACGTCTGCTGGTGTCTGCTGGTGTCTGCTGGTGTCTGCTTGTGTCTGCTTGTGTCTGCTGGTGTCTGTGTCTGCTGGTGTCTGCTGGTGTCTGCAGGTGTCTGCTTGTGTCTGCTTGTGTCTGCTTGTGTCTGCTGGTGTCTGCTGGTGTCTGCTTGTGTCTGCTGGTGTCTGCTGGTGTCTGCTTGTGTCTGCTGGTGTCTGTGTCTGCTGGTGTCTGCAGGTGTCTGCTTGTGTCTGCTTGTGTCTGCTTGTGTCTGCTTGTGTCTGCTGGTGTCTGCTTGTGTCTGCTGGTGTCTGTGTCTGCTGGTGTCTGCTTGTGTCTGCTTGTGTCTGCTGGTGTCTGCTTGTGTCTGCTTGTGTCTGCTGGTGTCTGCTTGTGTCTGCTTGTGTCTGCAGGTGTCTGCTTGTGTCTGCTGGTGTCTGTGTCTGCTGGTGTCTGCAGGTGTCTGCTGGTGTCTGCTTGTGTCTGCTGGTGTCTGCTTGTGTCTGCTTGTGTCTGCAGGTGTCTGCTTGTGTCTGCTGGTGTCTGTGTCTGCTGGTGTCTGCAGGTGTCTGCTGGTGTCTGCTTGTGTCTGCTGGTGTCTGCAGGTGTCTGCTGGTGTCTGCTTGTGTCTGCTTGTGTCTGCTGGTGTCTGCAGGTGTCTGCTTGTGTCTGCTTGTGTCTGCTGGTGTCTGCAGGTGTCTGCAGGTGTCTGCTTGTGTCTGCTTGTGTCTGCTTGTGTCTGCTGGTGTCTGCTTGTGTCTGCTTGTGTCTGCTTGTGTCTGCAGGTGTCTGCTTGTGTCTGCTGGTGTCTGTGTCTGCTGGTGTCTGCAGGTGTCTGCTGGTGTCTGCTTGTGTCTGCTGGTGTCTGCAGGTGTCTGCAGGTGTCTGCTTGTGTCTGCTTGTGTCTGCTTGTGTCTGCTGATGTCTGCAGGTGTCTGCTGATGTCTGCTTGTGTCTGCTGATGTCTGCAGGTGTCTGCTTGTGTCTGCTGGTGTCTGCAGGTGTCTGCAGGTGTCTGCTGGTGTCTGGTGTCTGCTGGTGTCTGCATGTGTCTGCTGGTGTCTGCTGGTGTCTGGTGTCTGCTGGTGTCTGCATGTGTCTGCTGGTGTCTGCTGGTGTCTGGTGTCTGCTGGTGTCTGTTTGTGTTGTTGATCTCAAAAGAGCTGAACAGATTAAACAGGATTTATTATCTTCACAAAGGGACTATTTGCTAGATCTTTTCCTGTGATCTACGTGTTGGACTAAATTAAACCAGACCTTCTCCCTTGTTGCCACAGCTACAAGCGGGTGGTGACTCCTCGACGAGCTGGCACGGCCGTGCTGTTGTGCTGGCTGGTTTCCATCGTAGTTGGTCTCCTGCCCATGTTGGGTTGGAATAACCTGCACCTTCTCAGTTACAATGGCTCCCTAGTCACCGATGACCTCTTGGTGACCTGTGGGTTTGAGACGGTCATCAGCATGTACTACATGGTCTACTTCAACTTCTTTGGCTGGGTGCTGCCCCCCCTGCTCCTCATGCTGGCCATCTATGTGGAGATTTTCTACATGATCCACAAGCAGCTCAACAAGAAGGTGAGGTTCCTCTTCTTCTGGTCGCTTTGTTTGATATGCAGCAAATAACTAATTAGACCATCTTCTCCTTTGTGTTTGCAGGTGACGGCGAGCCACACAGACCCCAGGCGTTACTTTGGCAAGGAGCTCAAATTAGCCAAGTCGCTCGCCCTCGTTCTTTTCCTCTTCGCGGTCAGCTGGCTCCCTCTTCACATCCTCAACTGCATCACCCTCTTCTGCCCTGACTTCGACAAGCCGATGTTCCTCATTTACATCGCCATCATCCTCACACACGGAAACTCGGCCGTCAACCCGATCGTGTACGCTTTCCGCATCAAGAAATTCCGCACAGCGTTCCGGAAAATCTGGAAACAGTACGTGCTTTGTCAGGATCCGGTAGGTCGGCTTCCTCAAAGAGGGAGCCAGAGAGGACAGAGTCACGAGAGAAGGCAGAACGAGGATGATGATGATGATGATGTGTGACCTGTGGAAACTAATTGGATTGCTGTGTCACTGTGAAGTTTCACCCCACTGGTTCACAGAAAGGAAAAGACTCTGGATACATGTTCATGCTCGAGGGGCCGCTGGTCCAAACGTCCTCACAGGATGTCGGGATGAAGGAGATGAGGGAACTCCATCCTGATTTCTTCCATCCAACACACTCTGAGACGAAGGATGAAATAGTTGCATTCACATGCTTAGTTCTGTGGCCTTCAGGAGAGAACATGTAATGAACTATTGTTTTAATAGAGCTAATCTGGTCAACCAATCAGCAGGAAGTGTGTGTAACCAGCTGGGTGCTTTGAGATGAAAACAAGTCAATCGACTCACCGAGGATCTTTGGTGCGATAAGTCTGGTTTCGCTGCACTAATGTCAGAATAAATAATAATGGCTTATAGTTATAGCTGAAAATAGCATCCAGGCTACAAGAAGAACTACCTGACGCTCCTCCTTGAACATTTGTCAACGAGGACAATGATAACCTTTTAGTGACCTGAGAATGATGGAGCTCCTCCAACCAGCTTCATTCCATCATCGATCCTGGACCTCTACTGTACGCGTCTCCAGGCCCTTTCAACCATTGCAAGCGGTTTCCTTTCACAGGAGTGATTGTGAGATTCTCTGTGACGAAGCAGGTGGACCAAGGTTGCATCATCTGTCCTTTGGGTTCACACACTAACCCTTTAAAAGGAGTGGGATTGGGAATGCTGACACTTTGAATGTGACTGTAATGTGTGAGGTACTGTAGGGTCAGGAAAGTGGCCAACATATGTAAGCCCTACTTTATATTCATAATGCTGTACACGCATGAGCAGGTGGAGGTTTCAGAGCCCTGTGCTTTATGACAGAAACAGCTTCAGAGTCATCGTTATGTTGTGCACACATTGATCCTCATGTGTAAATAAGGGAGGAGGTTATTAGGGAGGAGGTCCAGGGGTGAGCTGGGCAAGGGTGGGGGGATTAAAAAGGTTGAGAGTGTCACAAACACCTTCATTGGACAAGTACGTATCCAAAGGGTGAAAGGGTGTTCGTCTCTGTAGAGGTCGACGTCAAGGTCAAGGTCAAAGTCACCGCAAGCCTTTCCATCCAATAAACCTGTTCATGTGACAGTGTTGATCTCCTTCTGAACCTAAGGTGGCACACACACACACACACACACACACACATACGCACGCACACACACACACAAACACACACACACACACACACACACGCACACACACACACACGCACGCACACACACACACACACAAACACACACACACACACACACACTCACACGCACGCACACACACACACACAAACACACACACACACACACACACTCACACACACACAAACACACACACACACACACACCTACACACACACACACACACACACACACACAAACACACACTTCATTAAACAAGTGACCTCACTGGATTTCTGTAATAATTAATATTTTTCTCACGTTTGTGCTCCAGTAAAATGCTTATAAATCTACTTATTTATTACAGACTATATACAAGATATTAATGCTTATAAATCTACAATGTGTAGAATGTATTATATAGCTACAAGATATTATGTCCAGAGCGTTAATGTGAGGAGGAACTGAACCGTAACACATCCTAAACCTAGAGCGTCATCACAGGGCACTGACATGTTAAAACACTATGTTTCTTGACCACTGGGGGCGCCGATGCTTTACATTTGTAATTCTGCTCACCTCGACGTGGTCAAGTGTGAACGTTAACTCCCGACACGGAGGAGGAACACACGGTTTCTTTTATCTTGGACGCTGACTAACATCTGAGACTGCAACGCCACAACGTCAAACACCAGGAAGCCTCTCTCTCTTTGTGTCAAACACACACACACACACACACACACTCATACAGTCCAGTTCATGTATAACCTCCGATCACAGGTTTGTCCCAGAGGGAGGATATGACGTGCTGCTGGTCAGTGTCCATTATTAGTGTCCACAGAGTTCAGCTCTTTCCCCTTCACCCCTTCGCGCTGGTTGGCTTCCCAGCTGTTTGGCTTCCCAGCTGTTTGGCTTCCCAGTTGGTTGGGCTTCCCAGCTGTTTGGCTTCCCAGCTGTTTGGCTTCCCAGTTGGTTGGGCTTCCCAGCTGTTTGGCTTCTCAGTTGGTTGGGCTTCCCAGCTGGTTTTGCTTCTCAGCTGTTGGGCGTCCCAGTTGGTTTGGTTTCCCAGCTATCGGGCTTCCCAGCTGGTTTGGCTTCCCAGCTGGTTTGACTTCCCAGTTGGTTTGGTTTCCCAGCTGTTTGGCTTCCCAGCTGTTTGGCTTCCCAGCTGGTTTGGCTTCCCAGTTGGTTGGGCTTCCCAGCTATCGGGCTTCCCAGCTGGTTTGGCTTCCCAGCTGGTTGGCTTCCCAGTTGGTTGGGCTTCCCAGCTATCGGGCTTCCCAGCTGGTTTGGCTTCCCAGCTGTTTGGCTTCCCAGCTGGTTTGACTTCCCAGTTGGTTTGGTTTCCCAGCTGTTTGGTTTCCCAGCTGTTTGGCTTCCCAGCTGTTTGGCTTCCCAGCTGGTTTGACTTCCCAGTTGGTTTGGTTTCCCAGCTGTTTGGTTTCCCAGCTGTTTGGCTTCCCAGCTGTTTGGCTTCCCAGCTGGTTTGACTTCCCAGTTGGTTTGGTTTCCCAGCTGTTTGGCTTCCCAGCTGTTTGGCTTCCCAGCTGGTTTGGCTTCCCAGTTGGTTGGGCTTCCCAGCTGTTTGGCTTCCCAGTTGGTTGGGCTTCCCAGCTGGTTTTGCTTCTCAGCTGTTGGGCGTCCCAGTTGGTTTGGTTTCCCAGCTATCGGGCTTCCCAGCTGGTTTGGCTTCCCAGCTGGTTGGCTTCCCAGCTGTTTGGCTTCCCAGCTGGTTTGACTTCCCAGTTGGTTTGGTTTCCCAGCTGTTTGGCTTCCCAGCTGTTTGGCTTCCCAGCTGGTTTGGCTTCCCAGTTGGTTTGGCTTCCCAGTTGCTTTGGCGTCCCAGTTGGTTTGGTTTCCCAGCTGGTTTGGCTTCCCAGTTGGTTTGGCTTCCCAGCTGTTTGGCTTCCCAGCTGTTTGGCTTCCCAGTTGGTTTGGTTTCCCAGCTGGTTTGGCTTCCCAGTTGGTTTGGCTTCCCAGCTGTTTGGCTTCCCAGTTGGTTTGGTTTCCCAGCTGGTTTAGCTTCCCAGTTGGTTTGGCTTCCCAGCTGTTTGGCTTCCCAGTTGGTTTGGCTTCCCAGTTGGTTTGGTTTCCAAGCTGGTTTGGCTTCCCAGTTGGTTTGGCTTCCCAGCTGTTTGGCTTCCCAGTTGGTTTGGCTTCCCAGTTGGTTCGGTTTCCCAGCTGTTTGGCTTCCCAGTTGCTTTGGCTTCCCAGTTGGTTTGGCTTCCCAGCTGGTTTGGCTTCCCCATTGTTTGGCTTCCCAGCTGTTTGACATTATTTCAACAAATACTCTACATGACAAATGAATTTAAATGTAATTGTTCTGTTAAGACTGTTTTATTGTGTTGGGTCAAGAATGTCTCACACATACGTAGCAGACCCATGACTCCCCATCTTTGTCACAGAGGTGAAAAGCTAGTCAGAAGCTTTTGCATCCCTGTGTGAACTGCATCCAGAGATGCCAGCTAGCCCACCCTCCAAGCATTCATGATGCAAAATAGAGAACTTAACAGCACCTCAGATGTGATCCTCTCTTGGTCCCTTAAAATCACTCCATGCAGATTATGTTTCTATCTTAAATTACGAGGTCATGTTCACATCGTGTGATGGAAGCGGTCAAGCGCCCCTGCTGGTGACTGCACAAAAGTGCACTGAGACTTAAACACTTAAAACAATGCACGTGATATCCTGATTTGTGTAAATGATCATCATCATTTTAGGAAGTACTTACAATACCATTCAACCTGTCATCTAAATGTGTTGTATGTCATGAGGAATAATAAAAATCATATTCCAGTATGTGACATGTATAGTCATGTTGAGATACACATTTACATCTCAACACATCTGATTGATTATAGTGGATTGTGATCGTCTGTTATTCGTTATTCAGGTTGCGGGGCGGCAGGTGGTCCGAGATCAGCTGTTCTGGTCTCAGGTCTGAGGTCCAACCCCTCCACTGGACTGGATTTGAGAATACAGATGAAATGGATATACAATATGTATCTCCTAATTTCTCTCTCTCACACACACGATAAAGTCTTGTGTCTTTAGCCCTATTTATGGGGTATATGATTGGCATATTACTGTATGTTCTTGTTCCATTTCTTAGTAATTCTTAAAATATGCACGTTTGACTTTATTTATAAAATGCTAAAACATGCTTGTTGTAAATCAAACCATAAAACTCTCAATGTTATATCCAGAATTAAATAATTCAGGAATCATTTTCCCATTTTTATTGAAATCATTACAAAAAAAGTCACGTTTTCAACAAGCTGGAAATAAAATATTTAATTCCAGCAATTTGGTGAACTTTAAGCAAGATATATCAAATATGCCAAATCTGTCCCAACTGTTCACAAATATGTATAAAACGATAACAGTTCATATTCATATTTCCTTTAGTGTAAACATTGCAGGCATTGTGTTGAATGTGACCAGAAGTTGAATATAACTAAATGTAATTAAAACACTTAACAGGGTTTCATAGCTTAAGACATGATAGAGTACCCATACGGTGCAAAAATAAGCAACAGAAAGAAAAAATTACAGTTTGTTCTTCTTATCATGTAAACAGTTTAGACACACATGGAAACCAAAGAGTGGGCGTGGCCTGTTGAACAGATTCATTTCCATTACATCGACTTGGCAAAAGCTTTTTTCCTACAGTGATTACAAGAAGGCAAGCAAAAAGAGCTGAATTAAATAATTTAAAAGAAGGTTAAATTAATATGTTCAGTGAGAAACTCCATAGATTAAATAATAATCTGATCACTCAAAACTCCTCTGGAGACAATCAAGATATGTTTCAGTCGTGGAGAAAACGACACATCAGTCTATCATTTTGTAACACAAAGTGTTTTCTGATGAGGGGTTAGGGGTTAGAGTTTAGGGGTTAGGGGCTAGAGGTTAGGTTAGAGTTTAGGGGTTAGAGGTTAGGGGTTAGGTTAGAGTTTAGGGGTTAGGTTAGAGTTTAGGGGCTAGAGGCTAAGGGTTAGAGGTTAGGGGCTAGAGGTTAGGGGTTAGCGGCTAAGGGTTAGAGGCTAAGGGTTAGAGGTTAGGGGATAAGGGTTAGGGGTTAGAGGCTAAGGGTTAGGGGTTAGAGGCTAAGGGTTAGAGGTTAGGGGATAAGGGTTAGGGGTTAGAGGCTAAGGGTTAGGGGTTAGAGGCTAAGGGTTAGAGGTTAGGGGATAAGGGTTAGAGGTTAGGGGTTAGGGTTAGAGGTTAGGGGCTAGGGGTTATGGGTTAGAGGTTAGGGGCTAAGGGTTAGGGGTCAGAGGTTAGAGGCTAAGGGTTAGAGGTTAGGGGCTAGAGGTTAAGGGTTAGGGGCTAAGGGTTAGAGGTTAGGGGCTAAGGGTTAGGGGCTAGAGGTTAAGGGTTAGGGGCTAAGGGTTAGAGGTTAGGGGTTAAGGGTTAGGGGCTAAAGGTTAGGGGCTAAGGGTTAGGGGCTAAGGGTTAGGGGTTAGAGGCTAGGGGTTAGGGGCTAGAGGTTAGGGGCTAAGGGTTAGGGGCTAGAGGTTAAGGGTTAGGGGCTAGAGGTTAGGAGCTAGAGGTTAGGGGCTAGAGGTTAGGGGTTAGAGGCTAGGGGTTAGGGGCTAAGGGTTAGGGGCTAGAGGTTAAGGGTTAGGGGCTAGAGGTTAAGGGTTAGGGGCTAGAGGTTAGGGGTGAGCGGCTCCACAAGGTCATCTGGTGAATTATCTCCACAGCAATGAGGCCTCTTCGGTCTCAAACCACTTTGTCCTGAAACAAACCAAAGAAACACTCACGAGTCAGACTGTGACCGCACAGTGCAGAAGATTCAAAACACGTATTAACTTTATGTTTCTGTTGTGTCACCAAGGAGTACATGGCTGCAGTATTAATACAGAATAGACACAGTAGTACACTAGTACAGTAGCATTGTAGTGCAGTAGCACTTTAATATTGTACCACTGTACCATTGTAGCGCTGTACATCTGATCAATCTCAGTTTTAACATGACTAGAAATACATATGCAATAGGTGTTCAAACCAAAGACATTGGTGG
>NC_046970.1:1115000-1137500 GCF_009769545.1 Cyclopterus lumpus | reverse complement strand
GATGGTGGATGGTGGATGATGGATGATGGATGGATGGTGGATGGTGGATGATGGTTGGATGGTGGATGATGGTTGGATGGTGGATGGTGGATGATGGATGGATGGTGGATGGTGGATGGTGGATGGTGGATGATGGATGATGGATGGATGGTGGATGGTGGATGATGGTTGGATGGTGGATGATGGTTCAATGGTGGATGGTGGATGATGGATGGTTGAATGGTGGATGAATGATGGTTGGATGGTGGATGGTGGTTGGATGGTAGATGATGAATGATGGTTGGATGGTGGATGGTGGATGATGGATGATGGTGGATGGATGATGGTTGGATGGTGGATGGCGGATGATGGTTGGATGGTGGATGATGGATGGATGATGGATGGATGGTGGATGGTGGATGATGGATGGATGATGGTTGGATGGTGGATGATGGATGATGGGTGGATGGTGGATGATGGTTGGATGGTGGATGATGGTTGGATGGTGGATGGCGGATGATGGTTGGATGGTGGATGATGGATGGATGATGGTGGATGATGGATGGATGATGGTTGGATGGTGGATGATGGATGATGGATGGATGGTGGATGGTGGATGATGGTTGGATGGTGGATGATGGATGGATGATGGTTGGATGGTGGATGATGGATGATGGATGGATGGTGGATGATGGTTGGATGGTGGATGATGGTTCAATGGTGGATGGTGGATGATGGATGGTTGAATGAATGGTGGATGAATGATGGTTGGATGGTGGATGGTGGATGATGGTTGGATGGTGGATGGTGGATGATGGTTGGATGGTGGATGGTGGTTGGATGGTGGATGGTGGATGATGGATGATGGTTGGATGGTGGATGGTGGATTATGGATGGATGGTGGATGGTGGATGACGGTTGGATGGTGGATGATGGTTGGATGGTGGATGGTGGATGACGGTTGGATGGTGGATGATGGTTGGATGGTGGATGGTGGATGATGGATGATGGTTGGATGGTGGATGGATGATGGATGGATGGTGGATGGTGGATGATGGATGGTGGATGATAGATGGATGATGGTTGGATTGTGGATGGTGGATGATGGATGATGGTTGGATGGTGGATGGTGGATGATGGTTGGATGGTGGATGGTGGATGGTAGATGAATGATGGTTGGATTGTGGATGATGGATGGATGATGGTTGGATGGTGGATGGTGGATGATGGATGGATGGTGGATGGTGGATGGTGGATGATGGTTGGATGGTGGATGATGGTTGGATGGTGGATGGTAGATGAATGATGGTTGGATAGTGGATGGTGGATGATGGATGGATGATGGTTGGATGGTGGATGGTGGATGATGGATGATGGTTGGATGGTGGATGGTGGATGGTAGATGAATGATGGTTGGATGGTGGATGGTGGATGGTGGATGGTGGTTGGATGGTGCATGGTGGATGATGGATGGATGATGGTTGGATGGTGGATGGTGGATGATGGTTGGATGATGGATGGATGATGGTTGGATGGTGGATGGTGGATGATGGTTGGATGGTGGATAGTGGATAGTGGATGATGGTTGGATGGTGGATGGTGGATGATGGTTGGATGGTGGATGATGGATGATGGTTGGATGGTGGATGATGGTTGGATGGTGGATGATGGTTGGATGATGGATGGATGATGGTTGGATGGTGGATGATGGTTGGATGGTGGATAGTGGATAGTGGATGATGGTTGGATGGTGGATGGTGGATGATGGTTGGATGGTGGATGGTGGATGATGGTTGGATGGTGGATGGTGGATGATGGTTGGATGGTGGATGGTGGATGGTAGATGAATGATGGTTGGATGGTGGATGATGGATGGATGATGGATGGTGGATGATGGTTGGATGGTGGATAGTGGATGATGGATGATGGTTGGATGGTGGATGGTGGATGGTGGATGGTGGATGGTGGATGATGGATGGATGATGGATGGATGGATGGAGGTTGGATGGTTTGAGCACTGCTGGCAGCAACACATTGCTTTCTGTGTGATTGTAGAAACCAACAGTCCTTCCTGTCTTGTGAATGAGATGCTCTCCATTCTCGGGGTCCTGTCCTCTCCTCTGTGCAATGACACCTGATCAATAGTTGCTGTTGTTGTTCTCACATTGCTGGCCCCACTAAACATTCCCAGCATGTCACTCCAAGTTGTTCCACATTGTTGCACCTCTGTGCTGCTGATCTCTAAATATACAAGTCCTGATTTTAATTGGTCACATTCTCTTGTAGATGTCCCATGTGTTACTTTAATAGCGACGTGTGTATGTCTTTGTGCTGATTGGTACTGTCTGCTGTAATATATATCAAATCAATTATAAGATGAATTATTACCAGATAAAATAAGATTTTCACAAGAGGAAATCACACACTACTGGGCTATAAGAAGTCATTAAAATGAGCTCCACCTTTACATTACATTACATGTCATTTAGCTGACGCTTTTATCCAAAGAGACTTACAATCATGTTACATTCAAACACTGTAGAACAGCTACAGGGAACAATGCAGGGTTAAGTGTCTTGCTCAAGGACACATGGACTAGGGCGGGGATTGAACTGCCAACCCCCTGATTGAAAGACGGACCTGCTAACCACTGACCCACAGTCTCCCCTAAAGTGATGCATTAATAATGCATTAAAGATTCTGCATCATGAGTGCTTTTACATTTGCTTCTCTGGATACACGACATGTACTTACTGGCTGTTCCTCTGAGATCTGCTTGCGATATCTTGGCGACAATGCTGCCAATCCCGTGCATTGGTTGTTGTATTGCACCACTTTTAATGCATTTACTTATGATGAGAAGTACATTTCCTAAATAATAGTGTGTGTGTTATTATTATTATTATTATTATTATTTGGGTGTGTCCTTGCTGTTAATTAACCTAATGTTGAAATATGAATATTGACGTTTGGCTGTTGTCAGTTATGGGCTGCGTTGATTTCTCTTCAGGCTGTTGGCTTTTGTTCTGTGAGCTCTGTGCACATTGCTGCTCCTCATTTACTCATTGCCAAGAGGCCAACACACTCAGAAGAGCTTGTGTGCTGTTTATTCTTGCATTGTTGTATTTTATATATATATATATATATATATATATATATATACATATATATATTTCCTCTCAGTTAATGATTATCTGCTGCGTATGGGACATCAGATCTCTTGTTGGGTTTAAATGTTCCATCCTAATTCATGAGCTGGTGTGTTGGTGGAGGTGCTTCGTTGGGATCCGACACATGTCGGCTGGTGTCTGGCCCACACATGGTGGCTCGGTGATGAGCAGCGTCGTCCTTCAATCAGAGAATCGGCGGTTCGATCCCCAGCTCTGCTAGTTCATGAGCCCATGTCAATGTGTCCTTGAGCAAGACACTTAACCCCAAATGTCTCCTGAAGCTGTTCCAAGGTGTGTGAATGATGGGCAGGTGGCCCCTTGCATTGTAGCTCCTCCCATCATGGTAGCTCCTCCCATCATGGTAGCCCCTCCCATCAATGTATGAATGAGTGTGAATGGGTGAATGATGACATGTAGTGTTAAAGAGCTTGGAGAGGTCAGAAGACTAGTCAAGTACCATCCACTCCCCACTTAGACCCCATGGAACAGCTGCTGTAGAGATCTTCTCCTTCATGCCTGTGATGAGGTGAGGCTCTCTGCGTCCATGTGCGCTGGCTGAACTCAACTCTTTATAATGGATAACTTTTGTTTTGGTCAAAGTCCAATGTGGTGATGAAGTTGCAGCTCATGAATTATTGAGCACAGATGGGACTCTGACCGACAGTGAGGTGTCATCCTCGATGGAAAAGATCGGTGCCCACCTTTTTAATTGTGTGCTTTGGTTTATTAATTCTCTGGAGGAACGGGCGTCGACTTTCAAGTCCAGGAATTAATTCTCAAGGATTATAGACTTAGTTGGTTTCCCTCCTTGTTTGCTGTTGCTCTGACTAATTATCCTCTTCTGCACGTCCTCTGCTCCGAAGTATAGACATGCACACAATTATGGAAAGCTATAACTGTGGTCTATTGGCCTACTCGTGTATTACATGGCTTTAATTAC
Organism: Cyclopterus lumpus; assembly: GCF_009769545.1. Taxonomy (NCBI): domain Eukaryota; kingdom Metazoa; phylum Chordata; class Actinopteri; order Perciformes; family Cyclopteridae; genus Cyclopterus; species Cyclopterus lumpus. Next base: position 1,133,411 of record NC_046970.1, on the reverse strand, counting down.
ACAGTGGTGCTGGTGATTTGAACAAACACTACAACTCTGTTCTCACATGGAAATGTAAATGAACATGTTGGCTGGTTTACCTGTTGAGTAAGACCCGGATGCTTTAATGCTTCAGGGTTCAGCTGAATACCTGCAGACAAAGGTCACCAGTGAATCCCTTGTTTTGGAAAACACATAAACAGAAGATGTTTTGTCTTGCTTTAGAGATTCCTGTCAAGTGTGATCTAGAAAACTTCCACAAACTGTTACTTCAGAACCAGCTGGTGTGTGGTTCTAGCCCGAGGTCCTCTCAGTGTAGGTCATGCTCATCCTCCTGGCACAGAGAGCAGTCTCATGAGTCTCCACAGTGAAGCCAGTTGCCCTACGAAGGAGCCCGACCTCGGACTGGTAGGTTTGCAGCAGCAACCGTCAAGAAGACAGCAGCTTCGACTGTGAGGTTGCATTAATGCCATAATTCAGTCATCTTTATGCATCATTGAACTCCTCAAGGCAGCCAGCTGCCACTTATTGTTTGCTGTTCACATCCCAGAAGAAGAATTGTCTGTTTTGGGGGAAGCTTTTCCATGTGTAGATCCTCTGAAGAGAGACGTGGAGGAATTGTTTCACTGGTGTAAAGAACAAAAGACACAGCAGATATAGAACAAGAAAAGTACAAGATAATAAGAATAGACTGAGAACAACAAACATCATTTGACAAATGACTGGGATGCTGTGGTAAAACATTGTTATCAGATGGGTAATCAATAAGGCTTCTATACTTTTGGGTATTTAACATCGAATACCCAGCTGATTGATGACTATAGAAAGGATTAGTTCACTCGTGGACTTTAATTCATGGCTCAGATGTGTTCCATTCCCAGGGAGGGTTTAATTCAGCTAAACATCTGTGCTATTAGCCACACATTGGATGAGTCAGTTACTGCTTCCTTTGGAGCTGGTGGGATCATTGTTAACATCCCAGCTGCTTCTGCCCTCGTCGTGTCATTGGTGGCAAACTGCAGCCACAGAGCGGCTGAAGGCCGGCCTGCTGTTTGATGCCATCAAAGACAACACAGTCACAGGGAACCTGGCCAACTGGAATGTGGCACACTGTTAGCGGAACCTGTGGCTTCAGTAGAGGCTGGACACGACCGTGGAGAGGAATACGTTGTTACGGTAAAGTTCATATATTGTAGTAACATGTTATTACAGGACAGTTCATACATGTGATAACACGTTGTTACAGTATAGCTCATATGTGTAATAACATGTTGAAGACCATTGACAGATACAGTATAGTTCATATGTGTAATAACACCTTGAAGACCATTGGCAGATACAGTACAGTTCATATGTGTAATAACACCTTGAAGACCATTGACAGACACAGTACAGTTCATATGTGTAATAACACCTTGAAGACCATTGGCAGACACAGTACAGTTCATATGTGTAATAACACCTTGAAGACCATTGGCAGACACAGTACAGTTCATATGTGTAATAACACCATGAAGACCATTGGCAGACACAGTACAGTTCATATGTGTAATAACACCCTGAAGACCATTAGCAGACACAGTACAGTTTATATGTGTAATAACACCTTGAAGACCATTGGCAGACACAGTACAGTTCATATGTGTAATAACACCTTGAAGACCATTGACAGACACAGTACAGTTCATATGTGTAATAACACCTTGAAGACCATTGGCAGACACAGTACAGTTCATATGTGTAATAACACCTTGAAGACCATTGGCAGACACAGTACAGTTCATATGTGTAATAACACCATGAAGACCATTGGCAGACACAGTACAGTTCATATGTGTAATAACACCCTGAAGACCATTAGCAGACACAGTACAGTTCATATGTGTAATAACACCTTGAAGACCATTGGCAGATACAGTACAGTTCATATGTGTAATAACCCACTGAAGACCATTGGCAGACACAGTACAGTTCATATGTGTAATAACACCCTGAAGACCATTGGCAGACACAGTACAGTTCATATGTGTAATAACACCTTGAAGACCATTAGCAGATACAGTACAGTTCATATGTGTAATAACCCCTTGAAGACCATTGGCAGACACAGTACAGTTCATATGTGTAATAACACCGTGAAGACCATTGACAGACCAGATACAGTACAGTTCATATGTGTAATAACACCTTGAAGACCATTGACAGACACAGTACAGTTTATATGTGTAATAACACACTGAAGACCATTGACAGATACAGTACAGTTCATATGTGTAATAACACCTTGAAGACCATTGGCAGACACAGTACAGTTCATATGTGTAATAACACCTTGAAGACCATTGACAGATACAGTACAGTTCATATGTGTAATAACACCTTGAAGACCATTGACAGATACAGTACAGTTCATATGTGTAATAACACCTTGAAGACCATTGACAGATACAGTAGTTCATATGTGTAATAACACACTGAAGACCATTGACAGATACAGTACAGTTCATATGTGTAATAACACACTGAAGACCATTGGCAGATACAGTACAGTTCATATGTGTAATAACACCTTGAAGACCATTGGCAGATACAGTACAGTTCATATGTGTAATAACACCTTGAAGACCATTGGCAGACACAGTACAGTTCATATGTGTAATAACACCTTGAAGACCATTGGCAGATACAGTACAGTTCATATGTGTAATAACACCTTGAAGACCATTGGCAGATACAGTACAGTTCATATGTGTAATAACACCTTGAAGACCATTGACAGATACAGTACAGTTCATATGTGTAATAACACCTTGAAGACCATTGGCAGATACAGTACAGTTCATATGTGTAATAACACATTGAAGACCATTGACAGATACAGTAGTTCATATGTGTAATAACACCTTGAAGACCATTGACAGCTACAGTAGTTCATATGTGTAATAACACCTTGAAGACCATTGACAGATACAGTAGTTCATATGTGTAATAACACCTTGAAGACCATTGACAGATACAGTAGTTCATATGTGTAATAACACCTTGAAGACCATTGACAGATACAGTAGTTCATATGTGTAATAACACCTTGAAGACCATTGGCAGATACAGTACAGTTCATATGTGTAATAACACCTTGAAGACCATTGAGAGATACAGTACAGTTCATATGTGTAATAACACCTTGAAGTCCATTGGCAGACACAGTACAGTTCATATGTGTAATAACACATTGAAGACCATTGACAGATACAGTAGTTCATATGTGTAATAACACCTTGAAGACCATTGACAGATACAGTACAGTTCATATGTGTAATAACACCTTGAAGACCATTGAGAGATACAGTACAGTTCATATGTGTAATAACACCTTGAAGTCCATTGGCAGACACAGTACAGTTCATATGTGTAATAACACATTGAAGACCATTGACAGATACAGTAGTTCATATGTGTAATAACACCTTGAAGACCATTGGCAGACACAGTACAGTTCATATGTGTAATAACACATTGAAGACCATTGGCAGACACAGTACAGTTCATATGTGTAATAACACATTGAAGACCATTGACAGATACAGTAGTTAATATGTATAATAACACCTTGAAGACCATGTGATTTGGTGGCATTATATTTCCAAACATTGATGTTTTTGGGAACATAAAGCAGTTGCATTCCAGTTTGTTCTCCTTTCTTTTGAATCCAGAGGTTGTTGTTGAACTTCATGAGCATGTGCAGCAGCCAATGGAGGACGCCAGTGGACCATACACTTTCCTTTCATGCAGCCGTTATTTAACGAGCCTTTGGTGCTCATTAGTTTCAGCCTGATGGTGCAGTAACTTGTCAAGTACACATAAGGTCCATCTCAAAAGTGTGGACGTCCTCCCTTTCCTACCTTGCTGTCATCTCTCCACCTCAGTCTGCTGAGAGAAGATAGAACACACTTCACATGAGGAGCTGGAGATCGACCGCCGACCCTGTGATGGAAGGATATATAGCCCCCCCCCCCCCCCCCCCCCTTTTTATGGAGGAACTCCACTCAACACCTTTTTTAAACCAAAGTGAACCAAAGAAACGTTACTTTATTCTTTACTTTAAATATTCAACACATGGTATATTATCCATATCCATAAATGCATACTGAGGACATTGAAAGATGAAAGCATTGGTCCTCAAGAGAATGAATCCACCTGATGATGCAAAAGGCCAACACAACCTTTCATCCGGAGAAGTTTTCTAATTATAGTTTATGGTTACAACTGTCATCATTCTGCCGTTGGAGCATCTTCAGCTGATTGTAATAACCTATCGGACCTCATTATTTACCTGCTTTATTCTAATGGAGACTGAAAAGGTCGACACATCCAACTTCATCAAGCAACAAATGCAACGCTTTCTTGTATGTTATGTTTCTACGTTTCTTCATAGGGATTTAGCCCCAAAGCCTATTTTAATGCTCATAAGCTGACATCGGCTAACCGTTGTATGTTCCCTTTGTTCGTTTGGAAAAATGTCAATTGTTTATAGGAGAGACATTTCAAATTAAACTCTGAACAAAGTATTCAATATTTGATGTTTAACATCATCAAACAAAGAGAGTATGGTACGTTTCTGAATGATATGGAGTTATTATTCAATGGAAACCTGTATGGACCGTAGCTGCAGCCCTCTTCTATATGGTTTTGTGGAAATTTAAATGAACTGATAATATCATATTAATTAAATAAATGATGGAACCGACCACATGCCTGTCACATTGCTGCAGACAGCATGTGGTATGTAATATGTACAGCCTCTTATGACTTATGTTTAGGAGCACTTTCCCTCAAGCAGCCTTCATTTATTTTCTTTTAAATATAAATGACAACACTGACCACTGAAATCAAAGTATAACGCTCCAATAACTTTTATAAAAGTATTCATTTTTTAATTGATTTGAGTTAAGGCAGTCCAATACAAAGCATTTCACAACCCATCATATGACAATAATCATGTACAATAAAGAAAAGTAGAGAATCATGCAAATCAGAAAACTCGAGATTGTGGGATTCGACTAAAGTAATATAAAAAAGTTTTGACTGTAATACGCTAATTCAGCTACAGCTGTGAACTGGTGAGACAGGAACGTGTCGAGATTCAGGAACCAGAGAGAGGAACAGCAGAGCAGCTTCCTGTCTGGTGCTGCATGCACTTGCTGGGTTGGGTTAGGGTTAGGGTTAGGATTAGGGTTAGGATTAGGGTTAGGGTTAGGGTTAGGATTAGGGTTGGGTTAGGGTTAGGATTAGGGTTGGGTTAGGGTTAGGATTAGGATTAGGGTTGGGTTAGGGTTAGGATTAGGATTAGGGTTGGGTTAGGGTTAGGATTAGGATTAGGGTTGGGTTAGGATTAGGGTTAGGGTTGGGTTAGGATTAGGGTTAGGGTTAGGGTTAGGGTTAGGATTAGGGTTGGGTTAGGGTTAGGATTAGGGTTGGGTTAGGGTTAGGATTAGGATTAGGGTTAGGGTTAGGATTAGGGTTGGGTTAGGGTTAGGATTAGGGTTAGGGTTAGGATTAGGGTTAGGGTTAGGGTTAGGATTAGGATTAGGGTTAGGGTTAGGGTTAGGATTAGGGTTGGGTTAGGATTAGGATTAGGGTTAGGGTTAGGATTAGGATTAGGGTTAGGGTTAGGATTAGGGTTAGGGTTAGGATTAGGGTTGGATTAGGGTTAGGATTAGGGTTGGATTAGGGTTAGGATTAGGGTTGGGGTTAGGATTAGGGTTAGGAAGGTTAGGGTTGGGGTTAGGATTGGGGTTGGGATTAGGGTTGGGGTTAGGATTAGGATTAGGGTTAGGATGGTTAGGGTTAGGGTTGGGATTTGGGTTGGGGTTAGGATTAGGAGGGTTAGGGTTGGGATTAGGGATAGGGTTGGGTTAGGATTAGGGTTGGGGTTAGGATTAGGATTAGGGTTAGGATGGTTAGGGTTGGGGTTAGGGTTGGGATTAGGGTTGGGGTTAGGGTTGGGGTTAGGGTTGGGATTAGGGTTGGGGTTAGGATTAGGAGGGTTAGGGTTGGGATTAGGGATAGGGTTGGGTTAGGATGGTTAGGGTTGGGGTTAGGGTTGGGTTACGGTTAGGATTAGGGTTGGGGTTAGGATTAGGGTTAGGGTTAGGGTTGAGGTTGGGATTAGGGTTGAGGTTAGGGTTGGGTTAGGGTTAGGGCTCCTTTGATGCACCCCAATAAAACATGCAGGAAACCATCACACTAATACATCAGGAGGAATAACATCGTGGACCGGAGTGATGGCTTGTCATACAAACTCCAAAAATAGATAAATAAATATCTTCAGTACAGTAATATTCCCAAAAATATATCAAACATATATAATGAGCACTCTTCGTGAGGATAAAGTGCTGTTGGGATCTCTGCAAACCAGCCGCTCATTTCAATCTAACACAAGTCACAACAAGTCAACTTTTATTTCATTGTTTACTGAGAAAGGAACAAAGATTGACGAGCAAATATTAGTTTGTTCCTCCTCTCCTCCTTCTTCTTCAGGACTAAATGAGATGCAGTGACTGCCTTTCAGGGGATTAAGGCCTTGAGTTTGCTACATTAGACATTTAAATAGAACCTTTGAACTCAGATTAATTCCCTTTGAGTCTGTCAAGCTAGCGTTGTTGGTTTCCTGTCTGCAGCAACGAGGAGGTGAGAATAGGAAACGAGACCAGGTAGACTGGAATAGTACTAGAGGAGGAGCAATGCCACGGATGGAACGAGTACCAGGAAGCAGTTTAAGTTCATGTGATGACCAGCATCCAGCCGTGGAGCAGCTGTGAGGAGGCTCACTGTGACAGACATGCAGTAGGTGTCAGTGTCCAGCCAGGTGGTTACAAATGCCATAAAGTACATGATAGAAATACCCTTTTTATGCAATATTGTATGGCTGCCTTCAAATTGAGCTTTCCTCTTGGAGTCCTGTTCTTCTTTTAAGTACAACACCTAAACTGAAAAGGCTAATGACTAAAACTATGATAAATAAACAATAATAAACTGGACAGAAACACTGTGAATATGGTGAGATTTGTCAGATGTCAGGCATGATGGGAGATGTGAGTGTTGTATTGTATTCTGTTATTGTTGTCCATCTGAACCCGCTTGCTTCCTGCTCACGGACCACCTCTGTGTTTCTACAGTCTGGTCTCTGTGATTTTAAGGTTGTCATCATTGTGGACGCATCACACACGACAAGCTTCCTTACTGAATCTGGACTCTGGCTATGCACTTGAAAGCCAGTTAGTTTGGGTTTCACAGAAGGTACGCTACAGAAAGCTGAGCTCAGATCAGCACGAGAGGATCCCTCGGCCCCCCGTGGGGTCCTCAGGTGACTCAAGTGCTGCATGGAATGAACTTATGAATCCTGAAGCTCTGGGGGCGCTTGTCTCCCCAGGGCTGGGCTGTAGGAACCTAAGTCTCCAGCAGGAACACTGGCTCCATGCCACTGACTTAGTGGGACGTCTGTGCCCCGGGGGTCCACATGGAATCACATGTGCACCCTCAACCAATGAACGTAGCCGTGCTCCTGCTGCCTCTGCCCCGTGTTGTGTGTCAGTTAAACACAAACACACTTTTACATCATTAAGATGTGACATGTGCACATGAGAAAGGTACGAAACGCCTCTCTACACGATCAGGTCACGCTCATCGCCTTAAGACCCTCACTGTCGGTGTGGATTGTGCTTTAGTGGATGCTAACTTATGGATTATCAAAAGAGGTTATGATTATTGGTTAATGTTCCTGTTGTGCAACATCCTTCTTGTGAATGTTAGTTTATTCGGACTGGATGAGATCCTTTAACAAGCCTGAGTCATATTTCCATTATTGTATGTTGAACAACAATATTTGACGGGCATGAATAAATGGGGGACTCAAAATGATGAAATATTATTAAACCTGGGAGCATCATCATAATACAGTTTTTTTTGTCTTTTTTATATGCAATAACTTGAAAAAAATTGCTGACCACTTCAAAACAGATCTATAAATGCCCATGCCACTCTAAATAACACTGGAGAATAAATATACTGGGATATGGGGATTCACTTCTCATACAACATGCTCTTATAAACATTTACCGAATAAAGAAGAGGGGACGCCTCAAGGTGTGACAACCCAGATTCATGTTGTAAACCTCACACCTGCAATGTTTCCTCCATCATAACCGATGCATTCGATACGGAGATAATCCCAAATACAAAAAGTGGAACCGGCGCATTGGGCCACACCAACACTGAGGAGCAAGGCTCCGCCCAGAGAGCACACGTCCTGAAACAACACCAACACTTCAAACCACAACGGGACCTTTGGGCATCCGCCCGCTGTCCAGAGACGTGAAGCGGACCTCAGTTTGAGCCTCTCATCCACATACATATATCACAGAGAAAGAAACCCAATAGTTACTGGGAGGATACGGCACTGAACTCAACACCACTTCCTGTTGGCCCAAAGCAGGAGGTGGAGAGCTTCTCTGCATGCTGCCCGTCTTCAGGGAGGAGCCAGAGGCCTTCAGATCTGTGTGTGGTGTGTGTGTCCGGGCGGAGTGTAAGGCGGCGGCGCCGGGTTGGGCTTGATCCCCCGGCTCTTCATGTAGGAGATGAACTGGTCTGGGATCTCCGCCAGCACGTCTTTAGCGAGCCGGGCCATGCTCAACACGTGGTTTCCGGTCCGGTCCATGTAGTCTCTGAAGGGAACAAACTGAGGACGAGGAGCAGAGGGAGGAGCTTCAATGGGATCATATCCACGAATCAGTGTGTCAGTCACACTGTGGGGCCTACCTGATATTATTATTATTAATATTATTATTACATGAGGAAGAAGCCTTGCATCTACTATCCGTATTATTAGAATTATTGTTCTGCAGAAACAGTCTGGGCAAGTGCTGTTTATGCAGAAGTGCGTTTATATATATATATATGTATATATATATATATAATAGTTGGGTTTTAGCGACTTTTCTTCACAAATTCATGGTAACACTTGGAGAGTATGTTGATATTATTCATAATAATGATTATTATGTTGGTGGTGCAGTATTCCTTATATACTAAACACATGGTTTCCTCCTTCATTCTGGAGTACCGTTGTCGTGATTTATGAAAAGCTTTAAATACTCTTTGACAATGTACACAAATATGTTTTGGAAGCTGGTTTCGTCCTGAAAAAGGAGACTTCAGAGCCTCGTGTTACGGATCCCCTCAAACAGAAAAGATATCTTTGTGATCACATTTCTTTTGTCCTTTTCGTGAAAACTATTCAGTCACTTCCCTCTGTAGTTCTGTGAATAGGAGAACCATCCTATAATATATCACTTGTTGCCATGGGAATCCACAGGAAGCGCACAGATGTCCCCGTCTATTAGAGAAGCAGCGGCAGCATTTTAATGTTCAAGCACGACCGGGACAACAATATGACCCGTGATCTGCTTCCTTTGTCTCTCACCTGAACAATGTCTCTCTCTGCCAGTTTCCCTCGCGATGAGATCCTGATGTCATCGCCATCCAGCTCCACCATGGCTGCACACACACACACACACACACGCACACACACGCACACACACGCACACACACACACGTCATATTAATACCACATCTTTTTAAGGAGAAAGGGTCTTGAGCTGCACTGCTTTAATGTGTCTAATCAACTAATACGTCCTTTATGATTGTCTCTGTGCAATTATGAATCATCTGTACGAAACATTGTAACACCCCCCCCCCCCATGCTGGCTGCTGTACCTGTAATAGACTGTTAGTTGTATGAATTAAAATGTTAATTATTGTCGGTAACAATATCAGAATGTATCACGACTGATGGATTGGAAGATGTTTTCTTTGCTATGACATTTCATTATTTAATATTTACGCTCATGCAGCAGATTAAAGTCCCCATACCATCAAACTCAGCCTGGCCCACTCCCACGATGATGATGGACATGGGGAGCTTGGCCCCCTGCAGAGAAACCCCAAAACAAGTGGATCAACATTATCTTTTCTTTACAAACAAAATGTCCACATTTCTGTCATTAGAAAAGGAGGAGGGGCGTGTCCAGAGCACCTGCAGGGCTCACGACATGGAGTGACCCACCGGAGTGACCCACCGGAGTGACACACCGGAGTGACGCACCGGAGTGACGCACCGGAGTGACGTACCGGAGTGACCCACCGGAGTGACCCACCGGAGTGACGCACCGGAGTGACCCACCGGAGTGACGCACCGGAGTGACGCACCGGAGTGACGCACCGGAGTGACGTACCGGAGTGACCCACCGGAGTGACCCACCGGAGTGACGCACCGGAGTGACCCACCGGAGTGACCCACCGGAGTGACGCACCGGAGTGACGCACCGGAGTGACGTACCGGAGTGACCCACCGGAGTGACCCACCGGAGTGACCCACCGGAGTGACGCACCGGAGTGACGTACCGGAGTGACCCACCGGAGTGACCCACCGGAGTGACGCACCAGAGTGACGCACCGGAGTGACGCACCGGAGTGACGCACCGGAGTGACCCACCGGAGTGACGCACCGGAGTGACGCACCGGAGTGACGTACCGGAGTGACGCACCGGAGTGACCCATCGGAGTGACGCACCGGAGTGACGCACCGGAGTGACGCACCGGAGTGACGTACCGGAGTGACGTACCGGAGTGACCCACCGGAGTGACGCACCGGAGTGACGTACCGGAGTGACCCACCGGAGTGACCCACCGGAGTGACCCACCGGAGTGACGCACCGGAGTGACGTACCGGAGTGACCCACCGGAGTGACCCACCGGAGTGACGCACCAGAGTGACGCACCGGAGTGACGCACCGGAGTGACGTACCGGAGTGACCCACCGGAGTGACCCACTGGAGTGACCCACCGGAGTGACGCACCGGATACATGAACAGTTAGCACTATAAAACTGCATGTATGCGTACACACATATGTGTGAGAATAAAGAAGCTTGATGACAAAGCAACAGCAACGTGGCCACTGAGCACGACTGATTTGCATGGGTGGTAAATAAATCTGTAAATAAATATGCTGCTTGCGTTGCTGTTCGAGAGCAACATGTTGTCACCAATCTGGTCGTAATAAGTAGTTATTGTACAAAATGCTTGAGGAAAGTTAAAATGTTGAATCATGTCAAGGAGCATTGGATATGTGAACTATTACCACCGAATAGTTCACACAGCCATACGCCGTGTGAACTAGTATTATATTCAGGTCTCAGTTATCGTTGCTTCTAACACGTCTAATAAGTCTGGCATCCAGTTTAAAGTGAATGGGGGAATTATTATAATAATACTCTTTCACCAGTCAGAAAATCCCTGAGTGTCTTTTGTGTTTATCGGGCACTTTATGATAAAAACAACAAATCCATATGGTGCCGCTCTAATGGAGTAACATGGTTGTGAAGGTGAAGTATGAAGCGTTGTTGTTCTCGACTGCGTCAGCTGAGCAGATGAAGAGTTCAGATCTGTGGAGCTTCAAACGGGAAAGAGACAACAGAGACTCTGTTGGGGAGCGAGGGCTCGGCAGAGTGATTGACAGCTCCACTTCTGATGAGAATACTTTTGGGTCATTACTGAAGAAATGGTGTCCACACTGTCCACTGCACACGATGACTGAAATGCACAAATATAACCCTCCACATGTCAATATTCATGCACATCGCCTTGACGGAACCTTCCAGCATGAATACGTATGAGGAAAGGCTTTTATATATATATAGATATATATATATCTATATATATATACGCTCCGCAGGGAGTCCTCCGGAGAGTTGGAGGGGAAGCGTCAGCAGACAGGAGATAGAGCAGCAGGCAAGATCTTAAAAGGAAGGTGTGGCTGTTCTAATGTTTTGACTAACAGTCGCAAATTCCCTTTAAATCCAGTCTGCTGGGTGTTCTGTGCCTGCGGTGGGCCGATGAAGACGAAGAGGAAGAGGAGGAAGAGGAGGAAGGAAGGAGAGGAAGCCACACGACGACTATTTAAAGCTGGCCCGTAAAAAAAGATCCAAGGCAAGTTTTGGGGAAAGCTCACAGGAATAAAGCATTGGTGTGATTTTATTCACAGGAGGTATATATATATATATATATATATATATATATATATATATATATATATACATACATATAATTATATATATATACATATATACATATATGTATATATATATATATATATATATATATATATATATATATATATATATATAAATAGAGATGCACATATAGTGCAGTAAAGCTCCTCTGCCATCCTTACGTTTACGATGGCCTCTTTGGTCTGGGCCATGTCGGAAATGACGCCGTCCGTGATGATGAGGAGCACAAAATACTGAGAGCCGTCCTGCACGGCAGCTGCATACCTGCACACACACACACACACACACACACACACACACACACACACACACACACACACACACACACACACACACAGCATGTAATGTAATGTAATGTAATGTAATGTAATACAATGTAATGTAATGTAATGTAATACAATGTAATGTAATGTAATGTAATGTAATGTAATATACTATAATGTAATGTAATGTAATATAATGTAATGTAATGTAGTATAATATAATGTAATATAATGTAATGTAATATACTATAATGTAATGTAATGTAATGTAATGTAATATAATGTAATGTAATGTAGTATAATATAATGTAATATAATGTAATGTAATATAATGTAATATAATATAATGTAATATAATGTAATGTAATATAATATAATGTAATATAATGTAATGTAATGTAATATAATGTAATGTAATATAATGTAATATAATGTAATGTAATATAATGTAATGTAATGTAATGTAATGTAGTATAATATAATGTAATATAATGTAATGTAATGTAATATAATAGTCAGTGCTCTCTCACCAGGGTTAGGGTTAGGCAGTGCTCTCTCACCAGGGTTAGGGTTAGTCAGTGCTCTCTCACCAGGGTTAGGGTTAGTCAGTGCTCTCTCACCAGGGTTAGGGTTAGTCAGTGCTCTCTCACCAGGGTTAGGGTTAGTCAGTGTTCTGTCACCTGGGTTAGGGTTAGTCAGTGCTCTCTCACCAGGGTTAGGGTTAGTCAGTGCTCTCTCACCAGGGTTAGGGTTAGTCAGTGCTCTCTCACCAGGGTTAGGGTTAGTCAGTGTTCTGTCACCTGGGTTAGGGTTAGTCAGTGCTCTCTCACCAGAGTTAGGGTTAGGCAGTGCTCTCTCACCAGAGTTAGGGTTAGTCAGTGCTCTCTCACCAGGGTTAGGGTTAGTCAGTGCTCTCTCACCAGGGTTAGGGTTAGTCAGTGCTCTCTCACCAGGGTTAGGGTTAGTCAGTGCTCTCTCACCAGGGTTAGGGTTAGTCAGTGTTCTGTCACCTGGGTTAGGGTTAGTCAGTGCTCTCTCACCAGAGTTAGGGTTAGGCAGTGCTCTCTCACCAGGGTTAGGGTTAGTCAGTGCTCTCTCACCAGAGTTAGGGTTAGGCAGTGCTCTCTCACCAGGGTTAGGGTTAGGCAGTGCTCTCTCACCTGGGTTAGGGTTAGTCAGTGCTCTCTCACCAGGGTTAGGGTTAGTCAGTGTTCTGTCACCTGGGTTAGGGTTAGTCAGTGCTCTCTCACCAGGGTTAGGGTTAGTCAGTGTTCTGTCACCTGGGTTAGGGTTAGTCAGTGCTCTCTCACCAGGGTTAGGGTTAGTCAGTGCTCTCTCACCAGGGTTAGGGTTAGGCAGTGCTCTCTCACCAGGGTTAGGGTTAGTCAGTGCTCTCTCACCAGGGTTAGGGTTAGTCAGTGCTCTCTCACCAGGGTTAGGGTTAGTCAGTGCTCTCTCACCAGGGTTAGGGTTAGGCAGTGCTCTCTCACCAGGGTTAGGGTTAGGCAGTGCTCTCTCACCAGGGTTAGGGTTAGGCTTTCTCACCTGGCCACATGGTTCACCACAGGAGCGAAGTTGGTGGGCCCGTACAGCTGCACGGTCTTCAGACTCTGGTGGTACGCCTCTAAGATGCCTTCAATGCCGTTACAGTACGGATTCTCCAGGTTTCCATTCTGAGGAGAGAAACTGTGAAAATCAATTTCATGGATTCATGCATTTATCAAACAAAGAAACGATCTGTATCAAAGTACACATTACATCTCATTGACTTGGTTCTCATGCTGTAAATCAATAAACTAGAGTAAACACAATAAATCCGTTGGACAATAGAAATAAGAAAACAAGAAATGGACTTGATAGAGATCCTTTGGAGTGATGAGCATGATGATCATGGGTTAGGGTTATGGTGAACATGATGATCATGGGTTAGGGTTATGATGAACATGATGAGCATGGGTTAGGGTTATGGTGAACATGATGATCATGGGTTAGGGTTATGATGAACATGATGAGCATGGGTTAGGGTTATGGTGAACATGATGATCATGGGTTAGGGTTATGATGAGCATGATGATCATGGGTTAGGGTTATGATGAGCATGATGATCATGGGTTAGGGTTATGATGAGCATGATGATCATGGGTTCGGGTTATGATGAACATGATGATCATGGGTTAGGGTTATGATGAACATGATGATCATGGGTTAGGGTTATGATGATCATGGGTTAGGGTTATGATGAACATGATGATCATGGGTTAGGGTTATGATGAACATGATGATCATGGGTTAGGGTTATGATGAGCATGATGATCATGGGTTAGGGTTATGATGAACATGATGATCATGGGTTAGGGTTATGATGAATATGATGATCATGGGTTAGGGTTATGATGATCATGGGTTAGGGTTATGATAAACATGATGATCATGGGTTAGGGTTATGATGATCATGGGTTAGGGTTATGATGAACATGATGATCATGGGTTAGGGTTATGATGAGCATGATGATCATGGGTTAGGGTTATGATGAACATGATGATCATGGGTTAGGGTTAGGGTTATGATGAACATGATGATCATGGGTTAGGGTTATGATGAACATGATGATCATGGGTTAGGGTTATGATGAACATGATGATCATGGGTTAGGGTTATGATGAACATGATGATCATGGGTTAGGGTTATGATGAGCATGATGATCATGGGTTAGGGTTAGGGTTATGATGAATATGATGATCATGGGTTAGGGTTAGGGTTATGATGAACATGATGATCATGGGTTAGGGTTATGATGAACATGATGATCATGGGTTAGGGTTATGATGAGCATGATGATCATGGGTTAGGGTTAGGGTTATGATGAATATGATGATCATGGGTTAGGGTTAGGGTTATGATGAATATGATGATCATGGGTTAGGGTTATGATGATCATGGGTTAGGGTTATGATAAACATGATGATCATGGGTTAGGGTTATGATGATCATGGGTTAGGGTTATGATGAACATGATGATCATGGGTTAGGGTTATGATGAACATGATGATCATGGGTTAGGGTTATGATGAGCATGATGATCATGGGTTAGGGTTATGATGAACATGATGATCATGGGTTAGGGTTATGATGAACATGATGATCATGGGTTAGGGTTATGATGAACATGATGATCATGGGTTAGGGTTATGATGATCATGGGTTAGGCTTATGATGAACATGATGATCATGGGTTAGGGTTAGGGTTATGATGAATATGATGATCATGGGTTAGGGTTATGATGATCATGGGTTAGGGTTATGATAAACATGATGATCATGGGTTAGGGTTATGATGATCATGGGTTAGGGTTATGATGAACATGATGATCATGGGTTAGGGTTATGATGAGCATGATGATCATGGGTTAGGGTTATGATGAGCATGATGATCATGGGTTAGGGTTATGATGAACATGATGATCATGGGTTAGGGTTATGATGAGCATGATGATCATGGGTTAGGGTTATGATGAGCATGATGAAGCAGAGAGCAGGAGAGGGCAACTTCACCAGAGGGAACTCGTGTGAAACGCGCCCTTCGGGGGGCAGTTTGGCTCCGAAGCCCAAAGCGGGGAACATCTTGTCACTGTCGTAGTCCTGGATGATCTCCCCGACGGCCTTCAGGGCCATGGCGTAGGCGTTCAGCTGGTAGGGGTTCATGTAGTGCAGCGACGTGGACTGGGACGGGTTGCCTGTCGACCAATCAACCTCGAGGTCATTGCGGGTAATCAGGGACAGAAATGGTATTACAATAAAAACTGTTTGTTTACAGCCACGGATCTCAATTCACATGTACGGTTTAGAGATGAATCATAGCTTTAAATTCAGAAACAATGACGTCCAGCCCCCAACAAGCAGTGGGAGGAAAGCCATTGTGAATGTGATTGCTACGCTTTGAGTGCACGGGAGCTGAGTTTAGCAATAACCGTAGCGCTCTACTAAACTAAAGCTTTTGGAGCGTTGTGTGCTCAGGCATCACTAACAGCATAAGTACTGTAATTAGACCTGTGGTGGGTTGTACCTGCTACAACCTTTATTTAAGGGCATTGACAGGAAAGGCTGTCACTGTGTGTTCAGTATGTGCACCGGCTGTTTGATGCCGACGGCGGACACGCCGCAGTCAAAGAGCTCTACTATCGGTCCTCGCCGTGCGCATCACTCACCGTTAGATGCTGTGAAATCGATGGCCACAGTGAAATTGATCTGTGTCCTGCAAGAGGGATGCAGAGGAGGACACGGGAGAATCACCAAGCCATATGAACATCATGCAGGCAATGTGGAAACATCACGTTGTTACACACATATCAATATTTAATTGCCTTTTGATTGTTTTTCTGCATGAAGACACAATAGTGTCTCAGTCTTTGAATGAGAGTCCCCTATGACCTGTTTCTCTCCTCCCATGAGAAGGCGTCTCTCCTGGAGCATTCATATCAAATCATAATCATAGTCTTTGTTCCTGCTGACGAAGCACTTGCCTCTTCGTGCTTATTAACAACAATGAGAGAAGGAGAGGAAGCCAAAGAATAATAATACCATGAACCTGTTAAAGACTCACTTTGACCTTGTGTGTGGGGACCAGAGCCCGACCCTGCTGACCTCAGCATTAATTACACCTAATTGGTTCTTAACTTGCTGTGCAGCTGGATTAGTGTCATCAGAACGCATCAGAATTGACGGTCTTTTTTAAAAATAGTTTCCAGTTTCAGCTTCTCAAATTATTGTTTGCACAATTTCTTGTAAAAGTGTCCCCAAACACCAATCCACAGTGTGTGTGTGTGTGTGTGTGTGTGTGTGTGTGTGTGTGTGTGTGTGTGATAAATGTCAGCACAACACTCGACTGGAACCGGTTAAAAAGTGCCTCCCTGACTAAATGTCTCTGCCTTCCAGTTCTCAGCCTGCTCCGCCTTCTGAACCTGAGAGGAACGCACTGATCCAGAGTCAGCGCAGAGAGACGGCCTCTCGTTCTAGTCCAATCAGAACACGCCCTCTCGTGTGCTGCACGCTCGGAGATACACCTTTGAGTTATAGCCCAATGGTTTATGATGACAGCGGTTGTCTTTGCATCCTGATGAAAGACCAAATATACAGAACGTGTTTACATGTTTACGTGTTTACATGTTTATGTGTTTACATGTTTACGTGTTTACACCTCCCCAGTCTGAGACTCACTCACATGTCACATGTCACATGTCACATGTCAACTCTCTGGAACTAAGCTGAGGAGGGAGGGTTGCTCCTGCAGTTCAGCCTTAGCTGTATATATATATACCATATACCACATATATATATATATATATATATATATATATATATATATATGAAAGGGTTCTCTGGACTGGTGTTATTGGTTCTAGACCCACAATGTGTTCTGACAACCTGCTGAAGAACCAACTATGTTCTGTTGGGAACCGAGTTCTAATATGTCAATGCTGTGTTTACATCATGCTCGCTGCCCCCAAGTGGCAATGCATGCTGGGTCAAATCCATCCTCAACACTCGTCTTCGGTCTTTAATAGGGACCTCATGTGGAAAGAGAACCGGACCTCCACCGGGCCAAACCAGACAGGACTTCTGGACTTCACTGCTTTATAACATTGACATTACATATCTAATACAGATGAATGCAGAGCGTCGCTCTAACTCACCCTCCTTTGATGTAATCTAAGAAGGTGAACTCCGACTCCACTGAGAAGGAGAGCAGGGTCACCTGGAGCGAGAGAGAAGGAGAACTCTGGTTAGACATGGAGCGAGAGAGAAGGAGAACTCTGGTCAGACATGGAGCGAGAGAGAAGGAGAACTCTGGTTAGACATGGAGCGAGAGAGAGGGAGAACTCTGGTCAGACATGGAGCGAGAGAGAAGGAGAACTCTGGTTAGACATGGAGCGAGAGAGAAGGAGAACTCTGGTCAGACATGGAGCGAGAGAGAAGGAGAACTCTGGTTAGACATGGAGCGAGAGAGAAGGAGAACTCTGGTCAGACATGGAGCGAGAGA
>NC_046970.1:1105000-1107500 GCF_009769545.1 Cyclopterus lumpus | reverse complement strand
AGAGGCATGAAGTATTCAGGAAGAGGCATGAAGTATTCGGGAGGAGGCATGAAGTATTCAGGAGGAGGCATGAAGTATTCGGGAGGAGGCATGAAGTATTCGGGAGGAGGCATGAAGTATTCGGGAGGAGGCGCCATGAGGAGAACGCCATGTGGGCTTCTGGATGCACTTATTCTGTAATTACTGCATTCTTTGTGTTGAGAGATGATATTTTGAAAATTTGACATGGCGGCGTGCAGGAAATGAAAGCGTAGATATTATCAACAGAACCAACACAACCTAAACGCCGGCGTTCCTCGAGGACACACATTGTGCGTTCTGGTTATTCGGGTTCCGTGCTTTTAATGAAGTTTGAGCCGATTCTGCATCGACTTGAAGGAATCGAACTCTCGGGCCAGAAAACCAATTAAACCGAGCAGCCAGACAGAAACTCTTATTATCCTTCTTATCTGTCCACATCTTCTTCTTTTTATTCGCAAAATAGGAAATATGTTTCCTTTTTTTAACATCTTATCATGCTTATTTATTTATTTTCTCCATTTCAGTCTTTTACATTTTTTTTTATAAACAATTAGTTTTCTGTCTGTTTTAAAGACATGATGATACCTGACAGTCACTTTAAACCAACACTTTGTTGCACAGGAGCAGTATGAGAACATGTCATTCTGACAAGGAACCAATGACAGCGTCTGTTACGTCTTCCACTATCGAATCCCTTCACATTAAACCTTCACATTCATAATTGAATCCATGTCATAAAACTGTTTGTGGGGGTCAACTATCTTTAAAATAATGCAGCCAGTACTTTGCTCAGGTGAGATGACATATATATATATATATATATATATATATATATATATATATATGTATATATAATTATATATACATATATATATTTAGTTATATATGTATTTATATATATATATATATATATATTTATATATATCTAATTATATATACATATATATATTTAGTTATATATGTATTTATTTATATATATATATCGTTCTTTCGGTCACGACCCAGAGTTCGTGACCATAGGTGAGGGTTGGAACGTAGACCGACCAGTAAATGGAGAGCTTTGCCTTCCGGCTCAGCTCCTCTTCACCAAGACGGACCGGTACAGCGCCTGTTTTACTGCTGCAGCCGCACCGATCCGCCTATCGATCTCCCGCTCCACCTTACCCTCACTCGTGAACAAGACCCCGAGATACTTGAACTCCTTCTCTTGGGGTAGGCAGTTTGCCCCCACCTGGAGGGAGCAATCCGCCGGTTTCCGGCAGAGCACCATGGCCTCAGATTTGGAGGTGCTAACTCTCATCCCTGCCGCTTCGCACTCGGCTGCAAAACGCCCCAGTGAATGCTGGAGGTCACGGTCCGAGGAGGCAAACAGGACCACATCATCCGCAAACAGCAGAGAGGCAATCCCGAGACTCCCGAACCGGATCCTCTCCGCCCCCTGGCTGCGCCTAGATATCCTGTCCATGAAGGTCACGAACAGGACCGGTGATAAAGGGCAGCCCTGGCGGAGGCCAACACCCACCGGGAACGTGTCTGACTTACTACCGAGGAGACGAACACAGCTCCTACTGCAGGCGTACAGAGACCGGATGGCCCGTGCCAATGGGTCCGGCACCCCATACTCCCGCAGCACCCCCCACAAAAACCCCCGAGGGACCCGGTCGAAAGCCTTCTCCAGGTCTACAAAGCACATGTAAACTGGTTGGGCAAACTCCCAGGACCCCTCCAGTAATCTTGCGAGGGTAAAGAGCTGGTCCACTGTTCCACGACCGGGACGGAATCCGCACTGTTCGTCTTGAATCTGAGGTTCGACAAGCGGTCGGAGCCTCCTCTCCAGCACCCTGGCATAAGCTTTTCCCGGGAGGCTGAGCAGTGTGATACCACGATAGTTCGAGCACACTCTCCGGTCCCCCTTCTTGAAGATGGGAACCACCACCCCGATCTGCCAGTCCATGGGCACTGTTCCCGACCCCCATGCGACACTGAAAAGGCGTGTCAACCAAGACAGCCCAACAATGTCCAGCGCTTTCAGCATCTCAGGGCGGATCTCATCCACCCCTGGCGCCTTGCCACCAAGGAGCTTTTTGACTACCTTAGCGACCTCTGCCAGGGATATGGGTGAATCCACCCCAAAGTCTTCCGGCGCTGCCCCCTCTCCGGGGGGAAAGTTGGCCGGGTTTAGGAGTTCCTCAAAGTGCTCTTTCCACCGCCCGACGATGTCCCCAGTCCGGGTCAGCAGTCCCCCCCCCCTGCTGAGAACAGCCTGGGGTAGACCCTGCTTTCCCTTCCTGAGCCGTCGGATGGTTTGCCAGAACTTCCTTGAGGCCAACCGAAAGTCCTTCTCCATGGCCTCCCCGAACTCCTCCCATGCCCGAGTTTTAGCCTCCGCCACCATCGTCGCTGCAGCCCTTTTGGCCCGCCGGTACCCGTCAGCTGCTTCAGGAGACCCCTGGGCCAGCCAGGCCCGAAAGGCCTCCTT